>NW_008587675.1:45928-88808 GCF_000691845.1 Merops nubicus
CACTGCAGGAGCTCTGGGGAGCTCATGAGGCCAGGAAGGCTGAGAAAACCGTGCCTCAGTGTCCTGTGCTGGGCAAACATGGACTTGGGCTTTTTGATAGTATCCCCCTGGATGTGATCCTGCCATGAAGGTAACTACTGAGTTCAACTGCTTTGGGTCCTGGGGCTCTCCCTGCAGCCCAGATGGCCACACACTGGCAGGTAAAGCAGCTGTTGCAGCGAGAGCTTTTCTGCCATTTGCTAGCAAGGGAAAAGAGAGTTTCTGTACCCTGGCTAAGCCTGACTGTACAGCCCAGGGCTGTGTGCTTTACTGCTGAGCCTGGAACAGTGTCTGCAGCTGTCATTAAAACCTGCAGGCTGTCTTGTGCACTAGAGCTGCTGTAGAAAATGATGCTCTGTACTGGCAGAAAAGGGGTTCTGCAAGCCAGGACTAAAGCACATCATCAGCGATGTGGAACTTTTCCCATCCATTTAACAAAGGTGTTTGCTGAGGCCTGTTGGAAATGTATGGCAGATTTACAAGATCCAGATAATATAGGCTTTGATGTATGCTGCTGTGAACTGGATGTTTGCTCAAGTCCAGAGTCATGCTGCTTGAACACAGGTAAACCAGCATAAGTTACCCCATTTTTCATGAGAGAAAAAAAAATTGGGATTTTCCTTTTTGTCCATCCCAGTTTGGAGCTCACTGAATCTTCAGTATAGGAGACCAAGAGACCTGAGGCAATTTATCTTGAAAAAGTCCTTTCAGGGTATGCCTCCATCAATGCTTTCACTTGGGGGCATGCTTTGATGACAGTCTCTTGATTGTCCCCTCTTAATGTGCTTCATTTGCATTGGGGAATGGATGTGTGAGGGACAGGGGGAAGTCTTCTTGGAAAAGGATGAAGCTTTATGCCAGTGAGTCAAGGTTTTATCTAGCTGGTTTCAAATGCAACACAATGGACCTTGGAACTGAACTGCAGCATGCAGGAACTCTGCTAGCTGAGTTGCCTGTGCTCAGCCATAATTCAGCCTGGAGTGATACAAGATTCCAGTACACTGTGAACTCTTGGATCAGGCTGCAGCTGGAACATCTCTCTTCTGTACCTCTACCATGGTCCAGGACACTTGCTTAAAAGTGTGACCTTTTATCTGGCATTTGCCCATCTTCATGTGGGTGCTGTGTTGACTGATGCTGTAGTCAAAGGGAAAATCAGGAAGATGCTCTGGGGCTTGAAGCTCTGTCCCAAAATTTAATTGAAATGATTTTGCTAAATTTGTTTGTCTGTGTATAAAATGAGAAAAGTCCCCCGAAGGAATAAGACTTTTAAATTCTACCACTACTGAAGAATTTACATGCTCGGAATGTTAAGTTCAGGGTTTAGTTTCTTGCTTTAGTTGCAGTGAAGCCATACATAGATTTTCTGTTTCTGGTGGCAATTAGAAAGCACTGGTTTCACCGTCCCCCACAAGGACTGCTGCAGAGCTGGCTCATCGTGACTCTGTATTTCCAGAGAACTTTTCATAAATTCACTCCTATCTTCTGTGCTTCCTGAGGCTTTCTCCAGGGAGGAGCCCTGTGACCTGTCCTAACCTCTCCTCTCAGCAGCACACAAATGTGGGATGCCAACCTTAGAAAAGAGATCACAAAACTTTGTTAAACAAGGTGACTCAACAGAAACAAATGAAGTGGAAAACACCAAGTGACATGCCATGGGACACTTGCACACGTCAGTGTGAACTTCAAGAGTTTTAATATCAGCCCATGATGCGTTCCTGAGGAGGGGTGTGGGGGGTTGAATTGCACCTATTGTAAATCTTGAGGGGGAACACTACATTCTTAGGGAAATGAGAGAGGACAGAAGCTATGGTGAAGAGCAGCACTGTAAGGTGCTCCCAACAGCCACAGCTATAGCCCACATCACCCACCAGTGGACACTTCAGCCTGCTCTCCTCCACCACAGCAGAGCTGGGATTGCAGACCCTCAGGGAAGCCATGATAGAGGCAAAGCACCAGTGAGCTGGGCTACCTCTCATATCTCAGACCCAGAAAAGTTAGCTTGAGTCTTGTGTTAGCTTATCCCATTATTATAATTAGGTGTAAAGTAATTAATAACCTGGCTTAATTGTGACTAGTTTTCTTCAATTACAGTCTAATGTGAAAGATTCCAATTAAGGTTCGTTACATGGAATATCTGTGCAGTCTGTTATTTCATTCTTAAGATCATACAGATGCTAAGTTTTTTTTTAAGGGCTCTATTTTAATTAATTTCAGCTTCTGAAACAATTAATGGATTTACTTGTAGTATCTTAGGAAATTCATGCTCATCTCTAGAGAGCCAGTGCTGTGAGCTGAGGGAAGATAGACTGCATTTCTTATATGTTACAGGGAATCAAAATCTTCTCTCAAGTGCAGCATAGAACCCAATGTAAGCTGACGAATTTTGGCCTGGTAGCTTTGCCTGAAAAGGCTGAAAGTTCCCTCAGGGTAAAGCAGGTGAGTCCCTGATGATACCACAAGCAAATATCTATTAGAAGTGTTGGGAGTTTCCCATCCCACTGGAATTCAGCGGGAGGGAGAATGCTTGGTGTGGTGGCAGAGTGACAGGAATCACGTGCCATGATGCTGCCATAGGGAGAAATCCAGCACTTAAGATGGAGAAGCTTTTTCCTTCAGCCTACCACAGCCTCCAGAAAAGAAAACATGATACTGGTTGATTAGCCCTAAAAAAAAGGAGATCTTCCTTCTCTTTGAGGAGAGTCTTGGCATCTTTTCACACCCTCTCTGCGTGTTGAGGAGCTGGTTGCTCACAGCTTTGCCACAGTGAAGTGTACAGGGTCCCTTTCTAGCAGGGTCACAGGGGGTTGTCTCTTGGTCCTCACTCTGCAGTGCTGAGCACGCTGGAGTTCTCTGCTGCATCACAGGCTTCCCGTAATGCCTCAGGCAGATTACTTTTGTGTCTTCTCCCTTTCAATGAAAATTGATCTTTCTTTCAGCAAAATGTGGAGAGAGCCTCAGAATTTAAAGTCTTACTGACCACTGGCCTTGCTGAGGCTGTGATGCTGAGTGCTGTGTGGATACAGGTACAAAGGGAGGAGGTGGATTCATCTGCCCCATATAATGAGGAAAGAGATTCTCCCATCACTTTGAAGGGAGAAATTTCTGTTTGATGTTGTTTTCAGCATAAATGACAGCAGAGTCTTCTGAGGAACTGAATCTATAACCTGGTAGTTTTCCCTTATAAGGTTGTTGAGTAGATTAACCACAAACTAAAAGCTTGAGACTGGTGGTTTCTCCATCTGATGATACCTTAAATAGACAACATCTGGGCTGAGGTATGAGGTGGAAGGTTTTTCATTACTTGTTTCAAAACATTTTGATGTTTTCTATCATTTGTATGCTGGATTGCTGGACACTATAGGAACGCCTGTACTCTGTTGCACAGAGCACAATGCTTTGCACTAATATTCCTCCTCATTAGGAGGTTTGTAAAAGCTTGGCTTTTGCTTTTTCTGTTGTGTTCTGTGAAGCAAAACGCAGCTTCACACCCATTTACTTGACCTTCTGTCGAATTAGGGGAAGAGATAAAGGGTGGATACAACTCCTCTAGAGGCAGGAAGAAAGAAATTTAACCCGATGTTCTCAACTCAAGGACCAGATCAGCATTCTCAAGAGAGCCCTGTAATATTTGCATGTGTGTGGGGGTGGCTGTATTGGACCCAAACTGTGCTCAGTAAATGGTCCCAGGACAAGATCTGAAACTGGATTTAGAGCTTTAATAGAAATCTTGGAGAAACTGCGGTTTCGATGTGACTCAGTTTGAAAGTCAAATGATGCTTTGTGGTAGCAATTAAGATCTGTTTACAGCCGAGGAAATAATTGGAAATTGTGCTCTAAAGAGCCACTCTAAATGATGTAAATCTTAGACGACTAGAAAGCCAAGTGATTGGGAAAAAAATTCTAGCACCCTTACAAGCAAGGTTTGAATTTTCCAGAGCAGCAGCTGCCTCTGGGCTCGTCCTGAGTTGTGTTAACAGGGTGCTGCAGGTAGTCACGGAGAAGCAGTGCAGAAAGGAAGGTTGCCTGCAGCTGGCTGTGCCTGAGGAGAGTGGCCTGTGCTGTGAGAGCAGTGTGCTGAGTAACTCCTCGACGTTTTCTGTTCTGCTACAGCGCAGCAAGTGTGCTCTGGGGTACTGGCAGGAGAGGGAGCAGGGTGGGATGGAAGCTGGGCTGACTTGCCATAACACTTTGCAGTACGTTGCAGGGTAAAGAGCAAGTGTCTGCAGTGCAACAGCATGTCTTTTGGTAGCTGTGCCAGAGCTGGGTTTTTACTGCAAGCAAATGCAAGGACCCCATTCCTCCTAAAGCTGGAGAGAAGCCCTGAGTGATACTTCAGCTATCTGGGGAAAAATGAGCTACGCCCTCCCTAAGCAGCAGTGCAGTCAGGTGCTGAAGCATTATAAAGCCAGACAAAGAACAGATTATTTCCCTTTTTAGCCTGCTTCTCCCTCTACAAATTTATCTTCCTCTCAGCCTGCAAGAAGCCTCATCCACTGCAGTAGTCTGATTGGCTATTCTGGCACGTGTCATGGCATCTGTGTGGCTTGTTCTCCAGTGGTTGTATCTTAACCTCCAGCCCCAACTCACCTGATTTTTCCACAACACTTACACACAGGTTTGAACTCTAGCTTTAGTCCTGATCAAGCTTATCTGCTTTTCAGCTTGGCATGGCCTGTCTCTCACTCAATTTCTACTATACAGGTCTTGGTGGATCAAGCCACTCAATTTAAGCTCAGATACAAAAAATGTAATAAAAGCAGATCTCTGGTCTCTGAGCTGTTCTCTAGCCTTCTGCTCTTCTCCTGTTTTACAGCCTCATTTGCTTTTCTGGCTCTACTAGGTTTCCTGTCCTTCTCTCCAGGTCTCTAATTCTGCCTCTTGCAGGGATTCCCTATTCCCTAAACACTTTCCCACTCAGAGGCCTTCCAATTTCTGCTTCCATCCTTCTGCTCTCACCTGTGTCTTTTTCTCAAAAACAAAAGGAAAAAAGCTGCCTCCAAGCGGAAACACTTCAGCCAGCACCCTGTGGAGGGAAAACAACAGTGTTTGAGCAGAGAGTAAGCTGGTTCCCAGCAAAAAACAAGGAGCTTGGATAGTCCCTTGGTGGCATGTCAACATTATTTTGTCACCAGTCTTTCCCCACCCTGTTAGAAGGCAGTGCTCCATAGCTGCATCACAGTGCAAGCAGCAGCTCAGGTTCATCTGTATCTGTTTCCTCTCCTTTAAAATGATACAGGATTTAACGGTAATTTGGAGACAGATCTGCTGCCGAGATGGTTGGAGGAAATGCTGGAGAGAGTGAGTGGCTGGAATCCTCCCCACCGAGAGCAGTTTGCCTATGGAAGCCCTGGGGAGAGCTGCAGGTGATGGATGAGGCACAAGCTGGAAGAGGTTGAGCTCTCCTGTGTCCCTTCTCTCAGCTCTCCTTGTTTCTTAATTTACTAAAGACACGAATCTGTTTCCGGGCTTGGTGGTAGGGTAAGAGCAGAGTTTTGCCTCACCATGTGCAGCCACGTCCTATGTGATGTTAACTTGATTTTCTTCCCCTACATACTTCGTAACATCAGGTAAACTAGAAGCAATTTTAACTTGAATCAAAGGGCAGCACGTTGCTGGAGGTCTGTAAATAGAAGGTAGTGGTGCTCTGCAGGCTTTGCTGCCCATGAAGCATGGTGGTGGGCTTGGAGGTGTGGTAGCTCCCCAGGAGAATGGCAGAATAATGAGAAATAGATGCTCCCTGACGTGAATCTGGGAGCCAACAAACAGCAGAGATTTAATTCCAAGTAGAATTTTCTTGCAGCCTAGAGTCCGATGAGTCCACTCTTTGAGGAGCCTTAGTGTACCTGTGTGCAGAGAAAGTTAATGTTATTTTACAGTTAATTTCCTTAAGTTGCTTGCTTTGGTTATTACACCCACTTTGAGTATTATGGTATTGCTTAGAGAATACCAAGGCAGATTCTTTTTTATCACTGTCTTGTATTTGCTCTGTCTTAACAGTAACTCTTTGTACTGGACTCTCGAATAAACCTGATTTTGGCCCCTTTTCTACCAGTTTCACATTGCTGTAGCCACAATGCCATCAGTTACATTCCTCCATATTTCTCACAACATGCTGTAAGAATGGGGCCTCAGCTTTATACCGAGTGACACATTTATATTTTGCAAAAATGTCTTGCCGTAGGATACCCAATCCAAGATGAATTGTGAGTCTCTTCTTCCCTACTCAGGAAATTACCATCTACAAGGGCACCCTGTCAGAAGGAGGGAGAGAGTTTACAGTGATATGGAAGTTACATTTAAGAAGAACTGAAAATCTCAGCCAGCATAAGGCAAACTCTAGAATAAGCTGTCAGAACAGAGCAACCTTTAATATTCATATATCTATTCAGGATGCATCACTGCATAATGTGTATTGCACTCATCAGATACACATGTTTAGCACCTAGAAACAGTAAAATAACTTGTTAAAGCTAAAATGGAAATTATAGGATTGAGTTACCTGTATGCTTCTAGTTGCTTTATGCCAGACTGGAGATATGAAGGAGGCATAAACCTCATATAACAGGCCGAGTAAATTAGATTAATGTCTTGTTCTCCTTTTTGGAAAGGTCTAAAGCAGACAAAATGTACCCTGAGCCTGTACAAATTCCTTTTTTTGTGTGTGTGTTGCAGATCTCTCCTGCAGCAATGATCTCTCTGGTTTTAGAGAAGTACCTTTGAGTGTTAGTTTGTCCCCCGTTGCTGAAGGAAAGCTGCTAGAAGCTGACTGCCATGAGAAGCCCACCCTCATACACAGCACACATTACAGGCTCTGCTTGGCCCAGCTTTTACACCCCTGTGGGCAAGTCTGTTTAACCCCCCCTGGGAGCACAATGTCAGATGGGACTCCCATTCTCTCCTGCTCTCCATCTGTTGTTGCACAGAGGCTCTAGGAGCACAGGTCTCCCAGGAGCAGCAGCCCGTGCAGCTTTAGCAACACCGTTCCCTCTTTCCTCCTCTGCAAAGGCAGCAGAGCATGGAAAACAATTTTGGCAGCTAAATATGGCCTGTGGGCTTACAGTTGGGCAATGATGTTGCATGCTTAGGTAGGGCTTCCACGGTGTGTTTGTTTTATGTGGCTCTCTGCATACAACTGTGTTTTACCCCGTATGTAAAAATACATATCCTCAAGTACATTTTCCTCTGCAAGTACTCTTTCTGAGAAGGGAAAGATGGAGTTTGTGCAATTTACTGTGATTGCACTTAGCTGCTCTTCATTATAGTCCATTGAATGGTTTCTTTGATTTTTCTTTTTCTAACACTACTCAAGTTCTCATTCTGAGGAAAAAAAATCCTCAATTTTAAGAGACTTTGCTAAGAGAAAATTGTTCAAGTCACATCTTGGTTTCCTGAGTATGATGTTGTCTTCATAAAACCTCAGTTTATGTTTGATGAGGGCTACTGGTTCATATATGCAATTACCTGAAACTCAGATTGGGAGACCTACAGGCAGGAGATGTACCTGGTTCCTGGTGATATAAGCACCTCTGGACGCAGGCAAGGGACTGGAAAACTGAGGGCTGAAGGTGAATCCATATGAAGGAGAGACTGGTCTGGGTTGTACTGAATGCAGATGGTGGATTGTACTGTTGTCAGGGAATTAAGCTGGGAGAAGAGGTTGCTCAGCTGTGGGTGCTCCTGACCCTGGTTTTAACCAGCCCAGTCTTTCTCTCTCCCTGTTCTCCGTTGTGTTCATTCCCTCATATAACCAGCAACTGCTGGTACCAAAACCAGTCAGACTTTTCTTCTAACACTGTGTCTCTTAAAGCTATGGACCACACACCCAATATTTAGTTGGAAAAACATCAGGCATCTCCTTTACCAGCTTTCTTAGTTGTGGTGGAAACATTCTCTGGGTTGGATCCAGCTGTGCAATTAGTGAGTGGGCAGGAGTGTGGATTCACAAGAACATTTATAGCTGATGGGCCTATTTTGCTGGCACCAGTTGTGCCCTGAAGTATTTGTTAAATTTAGCTGGACAAGAGGATCTGAGCGAGTGCATTGTGGGAGGGAGAAAAACCATGCCATGGGCATGTTCCCACTCCAACACAATCCTTCTTGATGGAGGTACAGGGACTCTTTTTGGCTGGCAGGTTGGAAAGGGAGGCCTGAACTAAAACTGGATGATTATGTTAAGTGAGATGATCTGCCTTTTAGGGCTCAGCATGTCTGAGATTACTCTGGCCATCATCATTTTGCCAATTCACATGGTGTTTACTGAAGTCAAACCACCACAGTGGCTCATCAATGGGAGATGTCCGTTGCTGTCATACAAAGCAGCTGGGCTGTTAGGGTTCATGGTCCAGGAATGCATTCTTTCATTGTGCAGTGCAGCTGCAGGGAGCATGAAGGTTGCTGTGGTCTCATTTCTTGGGAGACAGAATCATTTGAGATGTCTGACCTTACCTCTATCCTTTCTGCAGCATCCTGAGAAAATTAACAAGGCAGAGCAGCCCATAATACTCTCATTTTAGCTGCAGTCTAAAATGTCCTCATCTTCATAGTATTGCAGTCTTCTTTATTGTAATTACATCAAGGGCTTATTTCTGGTTGGACGGTTCCTGATCAGGCCAGGGTGTTGTTGAAGGTGGTCATTCCCCACCACTGGTTAATAGCCACCTTCCATGAGGAGCCTGCCCCTGGCAGGGAAGCTGGTAGGAGCCATTTCTGAGGGGCTGCAGCTCCATCACTGTCACTGAGGCAGGTTTTAAAGTAGCATCATTTAACTGAAATTCAATAAGCAATCAGAATTTGTGCACAACGTCACACTATTTTTCAACAGCAAATTAATAACTTTATTCTAGAATTTCCTGTTTCAAAGCAATATACATTTATGTTATTTGGAGTCAAATTCTGCATGTTTCTACCAGCCAGATTTGGCCCAGGAGGATCAGGAGGATTACAGGAGCATTCAGATATGTGCCTGTTGATTTGAAGCAAACATTTAATCTTTTAGTGGCTTGTCCATGTTTAGATATACCCAAGAGAAGAAGAAAGACGTGTGGAAATATCTAGCCCATGTTTGAATCTGAAAGGTGAAATTCTGGCCCTAATTAATCTAATTTCAAAATTCCCAGCGACTGCAATAGGGCCAGGCTTTCACTGAAAAAATTAATTGAATCTTCTGTGTCTCTCTCAAAACCTTCCCATCCACTGCACCTGAGCAAAAGTCAATACGGAAAAACCAATATTGACAAAAAGATCCAAGCGTGTCTTTCTTAGGTCATTTTACTTCTTGGCCTCTTCAGTTTCCCATGGCCCTGAGGATAAACAGAAGTTCACTCATTGCTAGGAACACCATCAAGGCGCTTCAGCTGGTTGTGGCTAACGGCCAGCAATGTTGGCTTTTCAAACAGCACTCTCTCCCTTTCGAGTGCATCCGAATGACACACTCGGGTGATTTGCAGTGTTCCTGCCAGCAGCTGGGTACCTTAGGTGGTCTGTCTTCACTATAAATTGAACAGGGCAGGATGCTCAGGAAGGAGTGACAGGCTTTCAGACAGCAAGATCTGTAGAGAAACCAGTTGTTATTCTACAAACAGCCTCAAGAAGGCACCTATTTAAGGGCAATGCTGAGGGATAGAGGTAAAACAGTTTGAAAGGGACAATGGTAAGAGCAAAGGTTAAACACAGCAGTTGTGCACAAAGTCCATGCATTATTGACAAACCTTCCAGACATGCATGACCTTTTTTTTTTTTTGGTTAACACGGTTGCAATTTTCCAAACCTTTGGCCAAAACTTGCAGCAGGTACAGAACTGCCATCCACTTGCCTAAACAAAATGTGCCATCAAAGATAAACAGTTGGACACATTTGCTCCCATACTCACTAGAGAGCTTTGCCATGAGTTTGCTAGAGAGATGCAGACAGTTACTAAATACCCCATTGAGGCTTAGTGAGTGATTGCCAGGGCTTACAGTAGCTCAGTGGCCAGGGGAGTCCTGCAGAACCCATGGGTTTTACAGTGGATTGGGCAGAAGAGGGTCTGCTGTTCAGTGAAAAATGTTTCCAAAATGCCTCCCATACTATGAGAATTAGTAATGAGCTTGTGAAGCTTGTTCTGCTGTAAACTGCATGCCAAAAGGAGGTTTTGTTTTCTTCAGCCTTCTTCAATAATTCTCCCCCTCTCTTTCTGTTTCTGCAACTCTTCCTTTTTTTTTTTTTTTTTTTTTCTGTGTTTTGTGTCCCTCAGGGGAAATGTCCTTCTGAGCCAGAAAAAAAGACTGGGTGGATTATGAATTTTTGTTATTAGAATCATAAAGGATTTTTATCTTATAAATTCCTTCTCTTCCTTCATATTTCATGTCCTTCATTTTCTGGTGTAAGCCTTCATTGGAGAGAACCACCAGGGCTGTACATCTTTTTCTCCTTTCATTCCGTGCAAAATCCTGTTCAGAGTTATTCAGTGCCTGCCTGGAGGTTAAGGAACAAGGGGTGAGTTTGAGGAAACCCTTTCATCTCCCAGTGAATATCCTTGAATTGGATTCTCACTCATGGTTGGCATCTCAGGGGATTATAGTACAATAATGTGGTGGTAGTGATTTTGTCTGAGAGGCCAGCACTTCAGATTTGTCAGAGGGTTTTGATGTCTGAATAAACCAACAGAAAACCAATATCCAAGTTGCTGGTGTATTTCCAGCTCCATCTACAATGACTGGAATGCAAATTGAAGGAAAAATTCAGCAGAGGTTCAGTTTTGAGGGTCCTGAAAGGTGCTGGCACCCTGGTCCTGATGTAGTAAAGCACACTCAAGCTGGCACTCCCCCATGATCATTCCAAATGGTTAAAAATAAGCATGTGCCTGTATGAACTGATTGATGGGAAGTCAAAGTACTCTACTCTGTACAGGCTTCAGCACTTCAATTTTAAATAATATTGCAGCAAGGAACTTCGATTGGTTGGCAGGACAAGGATGCTTGGGATGGGAAGAAATTGTGTTTGTGATTTCAGTGAGGCTTTCTCACTAATATTTTGCAAGAGCCTAGATCTCTGTCTTGCTGTAAGTGAAAGCTTTCAGTCGTGATTTATCCATGAACAACCGTGTTGAGCTTATGATTATTTGTGCTTGCTGTGATTTGCAAACTGTTTACTGCTTTTGTACTGGAGTTTGCCTCATTGTATGCTTAGTACTGAAAATATTAGGCTGTGCCCCTGGTCGCTCAGCTCACAACTCTGCTTTGTTCTCTGACTGAATGCATACAGCTCTTGAAACAAAATTTCTGCTGCAAATGTTTCTGCTGACAAGTTCAGAAAGCCCTGACTGGGAGCTTTCTTTGCTCTCTGACTGAAAGGTATCTGCCCTAAAAACATGCCTGCCTGTGAGTTTCTTGACTTAGAGTACCCTTAAATATGACAAAACACAAAGAGGGCTTAAATGAATTCTTAAGAAGAGAAAAAAGAAAGAAAATAAAGAAAAAACATTTCCTGTCATGTTTTAGGTGGTTTAATGACAGACACTGCAGACAGTTTGATGCTACTTTGTCTTTTCATGTTATACTTTTCACCTGTATCGCTGCTGGATTTTTTGTCTCCATCATGTTCTTTCAACGTTCTTAACTTAAACTGGGAAAAAAAGTAGAAAGAAAAAAGTTAAGGAATGTCTCTGTGTGTGTTCCTAATATAGATTTGTTACTTGTCGTTAATGCCTAAGTCCTTATGAATGTTCCACTATTTTTTGTGTGATTTCTGAAAGAATGCATTTGATACTTTGCACAGCTAGGAAAAATAAAATCTGATGATTGGTGCTTTGATTCCCCTGGCAGGTTTATATTGCCTCCTTATGACAGGCAATCCTCAACCAGGTTTTGTGTTATGTATATGAGTTAATTCTTCCCTGGTACCCGAAGAAATCAAATGCTCTCCTTTTCTTTGTATTGTATTTTTCTAATTCAGAACAATTTGCTCCTGAGGATTTATTGCAGGTCATTATATCTAGGTGTGCTCAGCAGAGGCAAGATAAATTGAAGTACAAAAGCTTTCTAACTGTATTTCAAAGCTGAAGGAAGAGACAAGGTGCACAGATGGGGCAGTACATTGCAGAGAGAAATAATTTTGTAGTGTTTCAGACCCGGTTGCAAGAGGAGGGAAGGGAAGAATCTATTTCTGCAGCCAGGTAGGAGTCCTCTGCTTGTGTTTATCAACATTTAAAACACATCTCGAACTGTAATTTTCAACATGTCAAATGAAATCCCTACCAATCACTCACTTTGTTGCTATTAGTGCTGTTAATAATGTAATTTATTCAGCCTAAGGATTCCAACAGAAATATATAATAGGGAAGATATAAAAACTGTTCCCTAGAAAGATACTTACAGTAAAAATTGTCAAATTACACAGGGGCTGAGTCATAAAACTGCAGCTACCAAAGGCCAGCCTCCTGAGCTGGCTGCTTCACCAGGGCCTTGAAGGGTTTCTACATGCAAGCTTGTCTCACTCCAAAGTGACCTGCTGATTCAGAGACACCATTAACTGAATGGCTCAGAAAGTCCTCTGTGAGAGGGACACACAACACACAGCGATGGGTTCCAGTTCTCTCCTCCAGGAACCCTTAACTGCCATCATTCCTGCAGTCATGACTTTGCCCAGTTGAATCCAAGGAATGAAATTGTGCAGGATCTACAGACTGAACGTCACGGTAGCACTGATGAGCTTTGTATAATCCTGTTTAACCAAAGAAACTCTGGAAATTACATTGGATTATTCGGACGTGATAGGAAGGGCCTCAAAAGGTTTAGGGCCATGTGATTCTTTACACTTCTTGAGGCTAAAGTAGGCATTGACTATTCCCATATCTTCATTTCTGGTTGCTCAGTATAAGGCTCATTACAATGACAGGCTCGTTTTGAACTTGTGGACTCTCGAACATTTGGCTCTCTCAACATATTTCCCAATTATTTATCACTGCTGCTAACATCTGCTCTTCTACCCTTTGTGTTTATTTAAAATGTGTTCTTCAGCCACCGAAATAGCCCTGTTTGGACCTCCTATTGGGAGGCATATGAGCTCTGTTGCAGCCCATAGGTTTTATCTGAGCTCTGAAGCAGTCAGCACTGGGAGAGAAGAAGGAGAATGAAATTTTGCAGCTGTAAGAATCCCTATACGTGGACAATTACTGGAAGAAAATCAGCATTTTATGTTCCTTGTGGTTCATCTATCACTGGTAATTCATTCTACAATGCATTAACTGACCTCAGTCTATTCCTATTGTGCAAGAGACAATCCTTCTTTCTTGCCTTCACTTCCTTACAGTGTGTCAAGGACCTTAACTTGTTCTTATTGGATTTTTATTTTCTCTTGTTTAGAAACTGAGTGGTTAAGGGCTAGTTTTCACAGCAGCAGAGCATATGCAGCAATAAACATCTTCTCCAGTTGATCAAGCACCATAGCAGAGTTGTTCAGCTTCCACAGAAGCTGTTTATTTTAAGTATCCTCCAACTCTGAGGACATCTTTTTAATTATATGGCATGAGAAGGAGCAAAAACAATAAACTAGAACATCAGAAAAAATGAAAAGAAATCATTTTCCTTCTCTGAGAGGAAGTTTGCAGTGAAGGTCAGAGTAGATTCTAGGTGTCTGTGTAGCTGGAAAGCCCATTTCCCAGTACATATTTATTTCAGAGGTTGCAGAAGACATTAAGGATAGGATAGGCCATTTGGACTGATCTTCTGAGGCTAGACTGTGAAGTTATTGTGAATCATGCTGGTGATTTCAGAGAAACTTATTGCATGAGCTCACTATTTGTCAGTACAAATGACGTGTCTCCAGCTTGACCAGTGGAGAGTCTAGCCTTGACAGGGTGATGGTGGCGGGGGTAGCTTGCTTAGATATACTTGCTATCTGCTCTGGAAGATGTGAAAACATTCATTTCTATTACTGCCATTCTGAACCTTTTCTCTAGCTCCAGATATCAGTCTGGATATTTGTCTTTCCCACAATTTGTCTGAGAGAGGTAGGAGGTTGTGAATAACTGTAAAAAAAAAAAAAAAAAAGCTGTAGAAGGACAAGCATGGGAGGACAATGTCATAATGAGACTTCTCAAGCACATCAGCTTCTTATTTCAGACAAAACTCTTGCTTTTCCAAGCTGCCAGGTGACCCCCAGCACTGCTAACATCTGTGGCTGTCTTGATTGAAAAAAGTTGTTGATTTTTGGCGCAATATCTTCACTTGACTGGCTTTGAGGGGACCATCTGGGTTACCTCAGAGGGTAACTTTTCCTGATTCTTATTATTATCTTCTCTTTAAACAGTTTAACTGCCAATTAAGTACTGCCTTAAGTTAAGCACTGTCAGGTAAACACTGGCTAATCTTCTAATAAACTACAGCAGTGAGGGCAATGGCAGGTTCTGCACTGGAAGTCTAACCCAAGGGCAGGCATGTCAGGCTATTTGTGCAAGGCTTATTGAAAGGTTTGTGAACTTTCCAGCAAATCTAGTTCTGAACAAATCTGGGCCATGTTAGCCAGTTAAAACATTGACTTCACACACCACTGTTCCTGCCTCCCTCATGCTCTGAACCAAATAAACCCTTACAATTTTCACAGGGGTTTCAAAGGTTACTGGTGTTGTGGCCCTGCAGCAGTGACGAGGGGACTGGAGTGCATGAGATGAAACCACAGATCCAGTTTGACATGATCTTCTTTTGAACAAGGATTATTACCCAGCTCTAGTAAGAAGGATTGGGAGGAAGATTAGACAGGCAGCAGGGCAGGATGTGTCAACAAGTAGCAGTGTCAGCCAGCAGTGCCTGCTCCCGTGACCAGACTATGACAGCCACCTTCCTTGTCCTCCAACTTCCCCCTTGCAGTTTAGTTGATACATTCCTTGCTTGTTTTTTATATAAAGCACCCCTTGAAAACACACACAAATATGCACCACTACTATCTTTTCAGGCCCCTTTAAAGAATGCAAATATTGTTCAGTACAAAGCTGGTGGAGACCCGTGAGTATGCTCTTCTTGAGACACAGTGTTCCTAAAGTGAGAATTGAACAACTGAAGAGGGCAGGGAGTGGAGGAAGCTGCAATCACCTCTTCTTATGTGCTGGTATGGGCACCACAGAGAAAAAGCTTGCTTGGTGATCATACACCGACACAAATAAAACCCAGCATGCAGGCACATTACTTTATACCAGCAATTTTTGCTGCTTCTATAAATGTAATCTTCTACTAGTGGCTAAATGACACTGATGGTAACATTACATTATTTACTCCTTAATGTTTGAAGAGTTCCTCTTTCTCTAGCTACCGGTGCAAGCATTTTGAGAACTGAGTGCTAACTTGGAGAGGCACAGTTTCCTTTTCTACTTGTCTCTACGTACTGCACAGTCCAACTGTGGCTTGTTGTAAAGATGTGAAGACTCTGTAGGATACAGCTGGCTGTTAAGATTCTCACCCCAAATACTACAGACTTATTTGTGGGAACTGCAGGGAGAACTGGAAGGACTTCTAAACTTGTCTCCAAATGCTTTGAATAACATGATGTTGAATAAAAACAGGCCTAGCCCTGATCCTTGGGGGATCTACTGCTCAGCCTCCTCCACTGTAAGTGTCCATCATCCCTGAGTGCTCCTTCTACACCTTTGCCACCAAGCTGTCCCTCTGATTTTCTAGACCCGTTTCTCAGTTTTTCTTAGGCTTTGATACATCTAAAGAACATCAGGTATGCTGGGATATTTCTATATGTAAAAACAGTTATGGGAAAATACCTTAAAGTGAAGGAAAGAGAAAGTTTGTGATCATGGAAGATTTCTCATTATTTTTCCTCTGTGTGGAGTAAAGTAGCAAAGCAGAAACTAGTCTGTGCAGATAAACTCTGAAGACAAGAGCAGTAACAAGTAGGAAACTGCAGTGCAGTGACTTTGACATGCTACTGTCTTCTCAGTGATGGTTTGTGGCTCAGATGACTCCAGCTCACCTAGAAAACAGGGAGGCAGCAAAACCTATCATTCAGAGAACCTGGGAGAATCACATATTTTAAAGCTAGAAGGTGATGACAAGCCATTTCATCTGAACTCCTTCATCTTGGCAGCTTACAGAGTGCAGACCTGCACTCCATTACATCTGCACAAGGCCCATAACCTTTCTCTGATCATCCTACCATGGTTTAAAGAGTCTGAGTGAAAAGGATCTCCACAAAGCTGTAGACAAATTACTTTAGTGGGTAATTGCTCTTGTACAAAGCAAATCTGACATTTGTTGTATGTACTACTTTGGCTTCTTCTTCTGTCTTTGAATGTATTTATAGCCCTGGTCAGGG
Source organism: Merops nubicus (assembly GCF_000691845.1). NCBI lineage: Eukaryota > Metazoa > Chordata > Aves > Coraciiformes > Meropidae > Merops > Merops nubicus. Next base: position 62,264 of record NW_008587675.1, read on the forward strand.
ACTCCTTTACAAATTAAATTAAATTTTATTATTTTCCTCATTTGGAATACGTAAAGAAGTCCTAATATAGAATGTGATATTTAAAACTTTTTAGAACAAAGTTAGTGTTTTCTGGTTAAAAAAAACCCCAAACCTTCTGTAACTATTTTTTTTTTTTCCTAACAAGCTCTTTTTCTTAATTTAAATAAAGCCAGGTATACATGTATAGAGCTAGGACAATTGTACACTTCCCTAGGATTTCCTGTTGAAAACTGCTGGCCACAAAATACTTGACTAAGCTGGTTTTGGCCTAACCCATATGGCCATTCTTCTTTCTGTGATAAGAATATTAGTTTATAGCTACTCCCTTTCCTGGTGTTCTTTCTTGTTTTAAAAAAACATTCTTTCCATCTTCTACTAAAGCCAACAATGCTCTAAAAGCATGTAGGAACCTAGAAATCCTCATCCTCAACTGATTGCATTTTCAGACTGAATGAATTTTTCTGCTGGTCTTCAAACAATCACATTGTTGTCAAATTCTAAGGTAGAAGTTTTGTGTTTTACCATTCACACTATGAAACACCTTTTTACCTTCATTTCTCACAATTTTATGACGTTATCCAAAGCCTCATTCAAATGTTGTAGAGAATCTGCTGAAAAGGGGATATTGTCTGTTTTGCTCTGTTGTTTGAAGCAAGTTCAGTGAAAATTTACTCACGCTCCTCCTCTTATCGCAGCCACATTGTTTTCAGTGTATGATACTGCCAAAAACAATGTTATAGAACTTAATAACAGAGTTTTGCAATAGTCTTTATCTCCAGAAACTCTTCCAGTTCATCATTTCAATGGCAAATGGCATGTGTTACACAGTTGCCTGATAAAAGTTCTTATAAGCCCCTCTTTTTTCCTTCTCTTTTCTCTCTTTCTTTAGCCATAGCTTTCATGAACTCTTAGTTCCCCTTCATCTTTTTAAGGTCAAGCCTGGTGAAAGATGTTGTGGGACACCTGATGTGTCAGACATGTGACACAGTGCTATGAGACAAAACAATAAAGCCGTGTACAAAGGGACCACAACAAACTGACAGTGTCATGGTGATGAAGAGACAAAAGATCATGGGCTCTCCTGAAAAAGTCCATGGTGAGTGTGCACTGCAGTTCAGGCTCTAGCCAGCTGGCAGGGAAATGAGGAAGAGGTGAAGGTTGTTTCTATTTTATTTTTCAATCCTTATTTCTCTTTTGTAGCATGGAGAACTTAATCAGGTGTGATTTGTGTCTGTTCTTCAGCCAGACAGGTTTCAAAAAAACAAGAAAACCCTCACATATGTGAGTACGTGGAGAAGCAGCCCAGCAGTTACTAGTAAATACGTGACCAGTGGTTCACATCTGGAGTGCTCACCCATCCTGTATTGTGGAGGACTTACTTCATTTGGTACTTCATGTCCCTTATAATAGTAACAAGCAACTAAATAGACTTCTGATAAAGTGCAAAACATCATTCCAACCTGTAACAGGAGAATAGCAATGAGGCATCCTGAAGTAAAATCTGGCATATAAGTTTTGGGTTTGTGTTCCTCAGAAAGAAATTCTTGAGTTTGTTTCTGAAACGGGGATGATGGCTGTGTTGGTGAATGCTAACCTGTCGCAGGGGAGATGGAGTAAGAGATGATTGATGGGCTAACAGGAGATGCAATACTGCAAGATGATGTCTGCAGGGCATATAGGAATTTATGAGTAGTGTAGTACCTGGCTTGGAAAATTGCCTTTTCCATAGTGACTAAGATGTGGACCTTTTTTGAGCTGCAATTTGCTTTGGTTTAGGACCTTCCTTCCTTTCAAATTCAATGTATGGAAATTCTTGCTAAGTAGGAACAGCAATAGATCCTTGAACTATGGAAACCTGGACAATATTAACCTCCATGATGACTTTTTGAGGATTTAAGGCCATGTACCATGGACAACTCACAGCCTAAAGTTGCTCTCGTTGACTTGTAGAGTGCAACACGCTGAAAGCCATGTCCTGGAACTGTGGGTCAAACCTTGTCTTGGGAACCCAATCTCTCAAACACAGGATACAGCTGAGTGTCACAAGTGTTTCCTACAGTCTGGTACAGAGGGAAAAACTGAGGAAGAACCTGCTGCCTTAGGATGTACAAAATTAGTAATGAATGGATGGATGAAGTGTTTCCAGCAACAAAATCTATCCAGATAAAAACAATGGCACTTATTTTTTGGGTTTTGTGAAGTCTATGTGTTCAGATGAGTCTGAAACGCTTCTAATTAATGTTATCAAAAGCGTGACATTTAATTAACTCAATAACACGTTGAGCCTAATGATAACAAATTTTGATTCACCACAGGCAGCAATGAGCTCTCCTGAGCAACTCCAAAGGTGAGAAGTACTGGGAGAAAGAAACCTTTAGTGCACACAAACACACTTTCTGTTGAAGAAAGAGAGTGTCGAGGAAGCTGATAATGTTGTCATTCCCTAGCTCATAAAAGAGACATTTAAGAGTTCAGAATACCTGCTATCAGATATTTATAGCAACAATCTATTTTTCCAATCTTAATTTTTGTAACGCTCGTTTGCCACTGAAAGGAATAACAGCAGAATTCATTGGTTTCATATTCTTGAGTCAGAACTGGTCAATGCAATTGTCTTTCTGACATTGAAACCGATTACAAACATTTTCTAAAACTGAATCAGCAAATGAATTTTTTTAATTTGAAATGGAAATTTCTGCTGTGTCATTCAGCTGATCGATAAGAAGTTACCCAGAAGAAGCAATACAAATGGGAGGGGGAGAGAATCACACCTCTGCTGTGCTGTTATTGCTGGTTTTGCTAGTGTGTAACTGATTAGCCAGGTAGCAGCATGAAATTTTCTTCTCTGCAATATGTATGTAAATTTAAATGCTTTTCAGAGACATCTTATTTAGTTTAAATAAATAAAAAGAACTAGGATGAACAGGGACTATGCTTAAGTATCCTGAAGATATTTGATCATGTAGGATGCTTCTGATTCTCAGAAATACAATGAAAATAGGCCATTGGATCTTTAACCCTTGTTGGACTGAATTTCACTGATTTCTCATCCTGAATGTAGACCATGAGTTCTTAAGAAATATCAGAAATAAGAAATTTAGTTTATTCTGCATGCAACCTTCCCAACTGGATGAAGCAAAGATGCTCAGAAGTGTTTATCAAGTTTTATGAAGATGTTTTTGATGACTCACTCTTCTTTGCAGGAAGAATACAGGCAGGAATGAAGCTTGTGGCTTAAGTATATTCCAGATAGGAGATGGGACAGAAGTGGTTCAAGAGACCCAAGGATAAAGTGGAGGGAGGTGGCAGCTGGGAGAAAAGGTCAGTAGAAGGAGCAGGGCAAGCTACAAGTTTATAGATGTTATGTTTTGTGGCAATCAATTAATCCATGCCCTTTGAGATTCAGCTCTGGCACTATCTCCCTGACTCAGCCTCCATGGGTTTCTCTTGGTATCAGTCAGGAGTGGCTTCAGATTTAAGGTGGGATTTTAGACTGCCAATCAGGACAGTGTTGTTCCCACCTTGTGAATGGGTCCTGAGGGTGAAGGGTTTAAGGGTGAATGGAGTGAGAAGATAAACGTGGGTCCTACTGCAGCATCCGACCCTGGCAGCTGGTCCAAAGCCTGGGTTCTATCATGTGGGGTAGATGATGACTTATTGCTCTCTCCAGGAATTTTATTTGCATAGTAACAGGCAGAGGAGGACTGCAGTGTCCCTGCAGCAAGACCATCATTACAACGTACTGCCGGGGTTACATTTCCGTAGCGAAAGCATGCATATTAAAAAGGGTGTGCGAGTGGGGATGGCGACCAACGGACGTGGTTTGGCATTCGTGAAATGAGTTGAAGGATCAGAAACAATGGAGCCAAGGTCCCTTCTCCGAAGATGTATGAGGGGGCGTTGGACGCCTGGAATCTCATTGTCCTGGGGGGGTTTTGTTCTTCCTTCTTTTTCCTTTTTCCCTCGCATGCGTGTGAGAAAGGGGGCGGGGAGGGAGGGAGGTAGTCGCTCCGCTGCCGTGCTGGGTGCCAGGCTCGCTACTGCAGTACCGTACTCAATATTCTGATCACCTTGCAAGTCAAGGAGCCTTGTGGAGCCCGCAGTGGTGTCAGAGTGAAAAACGAGCAACGCCATCACGCCTGGCCAGGCGGTGGCTGCCTGCCCGCAGCGAGGGCTGGTCTGCAGCGGCTTCCTTCGATAGAAACCCACTTTGAACGGGGTGGTGGGCTGGTGGCTTGCTTTTCCTTTTGATACACGTAGATAAGGTTATTTCCCATTACGTTTCAATAAGAGGTTTCACTGCAGTGGTTCTTAATACTGGAGCCTTGAACTCCTTGTCTTAGGGTCTTGGATTCCTCCCACGATTTGTCAGTCATTTGTGAAGATGCAGGAAGGAGTGGGCTCAGTTGAATGTGGTTTTTGATGTGTTTTTCTCTCCCTCTCTTGCCCTTTTCCATGGCAAGTGAGCTGGAGGAGGCAGTTCCCTGCAGTGAAAGGCAGGAGGAATGCACCGGCACTTGCGTGTGTGTGTATGTGTGCACGTGTCAAGGGAGGAGCAGGTTATTCACTAGGGAGGTATTGCAGTGGCGAGTGCACTACAGACCCCAGGTTGCTGCTAACCCAAAAACATTGTCTTTTATTTATTGTTCGTGGCAAAGGCATTGCCTAGGCAACCATGATGCTTCTCCACTCTTGACTGGCACATTCTGCGTCATCCGGGTGGGACGCAACAAAGCGGCAGGAGCAAGACAAGCGTTGTTTGCCTCAAGATGCTCAGAGACTGATAGTGCTGGCTGCAGGCAGCTAGACATCTGGGAAAGGCTGCATGGGGTCTTTCCCATGCTGCTCTGTCCAGTTGCTCAGAAGAGGTCTGCAGCACTCCCTTGTTATTGCAGGGCTGGTCTTCCACTTGTGCCTCGCCTGAGGCACTTCGATTGCAGCCCGCCGGTCCCCCTGGCATTTTGGTCGTGACTTCTAATCTCTGCAGTGTTAATACACATCAGTCTTCCCTTGCAGCAGCCTCTACTCTGCCAAGATGCCATCTCCAGGGAGAGAGACAGAGGGTTGCCTGTTAGGTTACATGCTCCATTACTAACGTCTTTGCTCTTAGTCCAGATGCAGCCCAGATTTGTTAGAGTTAAAATCATTCCTTCTCTCATGGCTGGAGAACTGTTTCATTATAAAGGTAACTTCAGGCCTGACCCACAAACAAAATAATCCAATCACTCAGCCAGCCCTGGAGAACAAGAAAATAATGCTCTGCTAGGGTTGCATTAATGCCACCGTGACCACCCCACACGCAAACTCTCCTTTATGTCTGCACACCGAGTTTAGGATGGGGTTCCCAGTATGGTCACTGGGAGGGAAGAAACCCTCAACAAAACTTGTTTCCATCCTGACTAGATCAGCTGAAGATTGTCTATTTGCACATGGCACAGACACAGTTCTATTCCAGACGTAACCGTCTACCATTTTCTGATCAGACCTTCTTTGAACTGCCATATGGCAAGAAAAAACAGGAATATCTCAGTCATGAGGGTGAATATCCGTCTGTCGTTTAGAGATAAAAAGAAAGAGGGAGAAAAAAGGAGAAGAAACTTATTATTTCCTCTTTGGCTGCACATGCCTGGAAATCATTCTGCAGATTAGTTTATTAAAATGACATTGGCCTAGTGGCTGTGATGATGTATAGTCATGCGGACAGGAATTATTTTGTTAAAATCATTGACATTTATAGCTAACAACTTAAGGTTGCTAACCATTCCTGTCTTGGGATAAAACACACAATAAAAGGTGGTGTAAAACTTTTACTGTACAGGTTGCATACAAATCAGCACTCTGGCAAAAGAATATAAAATGTTCCACCACGCAGAATTACCCTCATGGGACAGTTCTGAATGTCTCATTCAGAAGCATTTCTTCTTTGAAAAGTCCCTTGGGTCCAAGCATATAGCTGAAATATTTTGAATTTTTAAAGCTTTTGCACAGCTTTCTCCTGTGATTATTTTGTCTTGCCTGTTTTTGTTGTCGTGTGGGTTGTTTTTTTTCCCCCTGTCTTTATTTTATGTTGTTTATTTTTCTTTCTTCATTGCATGTTCACTACTTTTTTACCAGCCTGTGATGGTATCAGCTCAGAAAGTCTTCCTGCAGTTTGTTTCTCCATCAATGTTTCAAAGCTTTTATTTTCCTCAATTTTACCCATAAACATCAAACTGGTCCATCACACTTGTTGACCTCCATGCAATCAGTACATTGATTATATTCTGTAGAAGTGGGAACAGAAACCAATATCTAACAAAAATTAGTTTTAAAGGACAGATTTTTGGGGGTTAAGTGAGAAGAATCAAGGAGAATCTTATGCTGATAAGTTAACAGATTTTTCATTTTTTGATATGACAGTGAAACTCCTTTGTAAATACTCAGTCTGGTCTATCTAAAACATTTTATTTCACCCAAAATGAAAGCCTGTGTTTTATTTTAGGTCATTTAATCCAATTTTAATTTTTATCAGCACTCCAATCCTCTAGTTGCAAAATAAAAATAAATCTATGTATAACACTGAATTGAAATGTACCACGAATTCCTAAATAATATTGTTTTGGGGGTAAATAGTAAATCAAAATATTTCAACAGTGGGGAAATGAATCATCTTTTTTTCCATTCATTGAAAATCATCCCGTGAATTTGTCAGGAAACACAAATGATACCCTTCCACTTCCAGAGAAGGCAGAAGAACAGGTTTTGTAGCCATTGTCTTTTTTTACCCTGCCTGCTTTCAGGAAAGGAGAGTTTGTGCTGTCATTTCCACAGTTAGATGAAATGTTTGTGCACCCAGGGAGGACGGGAGCAAGGCAGGAGAAGGAGATTCTGCACGTGAGCCCGAGCCAGCGGTGGGTCAGCCCTGACCCGCGGCACTGCTGGGCTGGCTGGCGCCGAGCGCGCCGCACTCGGAAGGATCTTGTCACAACAGGCTGTCCAGGGTTTGTCACCATGAGAATTTTATGGAGAAGACAGTAGGCCCTCAGGGGGGAAAGGAGTACAACTGGAAGAGTGCCAGGTAGGTGCTGCCTTCTCAGGTGGATAGAAACATGTCCTCCATAGATGACTACCAATGCTGGCTAGCTTCCTGACCCTAATTATAGCCCTGATGCTGGGCTTAAGGCTAAAGGAAAAGCTGTAAGAAAGTGTGATCCCTCTCTCCCCACTCATGTTTGTGCATGGGAAGAGAATAGATGATTCTTTTAGTTCCAGAAAGATGTATGCTCAGAAATGTCCCACTCCTGCTTGAGCTCCGTTCAGCACCGAATAAAAAAAAAAAAAAATTCTTTTTAGGTTGTTTTTCTTCTCTTTTTTTAATCTTCCCCCATGGCAAATAAGTGAAGTGAACTGGAGAGACGAGTCGAAATTAGTAACAGGCTGTAAGCGTGCCCATGGGCAGCAAACACCCGAGGAGATGAAGGAGGGAATGTCAGTCCGTGGATGTGGGAGCCCAGCTCCCAGGGTGAAGTTGCCCTCCCGAGTGCCAGCAGGTTGTCTGTGAGGTCAACTCCTTCTCCACATTGGGAGACTTGTGCTTCAGTCTTGCTCTGGCCCCACTTTTCAACCGTTTGCTTCAGTGGGTTGTGGGGCTGATGAAAGGGAAGTAATGCTAATGAGGAGTGTAACTGTCAGACACTTTGTGAAGAAGACTACTCCAATACCCCCATATATATCCATTTTCCTCTGTCTCTGTAGCTCTCTGGACACTTGCTCATTTAATTGCTCCTCTCTGGCAGGTACAGGGGCCCCCTGCAGACACAAATTGTTTACTGACTTGTGTGATTTTTATTTAACATGTAAGCCCTGGCTGTAGCTTCAGCTCTGTCTTCTTGACACTGCTCCAGCGATGCAAGGAGGAGACATAGCTAATCTAAAGTGTTAAATAGATGTCTTCTCGCATAAATGAGCAGCAAGCTGGAAGGCAATGTCCAGGCTAGTCTGCAGCCCAATAAATCTGAATGTCAAAATCACAAAAAGCTTCTTTTGAGCAGCACAAATCACAACGGTCTGATAGCCCAGATGACGGGCACATGGATGGGAAGGATGTAAAGATGACCCAGCTATCCCCATGGAACACCTTTTCCATTCAAGATGTCTTAAGCATTGTGTTTTGTTTTATCAGGAGCTTCACCTCTGGTTGTCTCCCTGCCCTGCCTTTTCCAAAGCAAGGAGAATTGGGAGCTCTGGTGCAATTCTGCTAATGGGGAAATCCTATAGGCTTGCAAAGTGAAGAGTGTCCCATTCACTTCTGAACCATCCTACAGCAGGATGTAGATCATTAGATGAGGAATGTGGCTCCAGAGGACTTTTGGAAAGGTTATGCATGTGCCCTCTTCACAAAAGCTACAAAGACACACTGCAGAAACCAGTCTAGATAGAAAAAGAGCAGCAGCATTTGGTCATATTGCTTTTGGGAGGTGTCAATAGGATAAAAGCATCATTTGTGCCATTTTATTGTGCAACCTGCATCTGAGCTGTGGTATTTATTCTGCTTTGCTCTTGAAAGACCAGGCAAACACCAGCCTGCCATCAGACTGCCATGGGCTGGTGTGATACTTCTCCAGCATGTCCATGTGGCTGACTGCAGGGAACGGAGCTTCCAGACCTAACCCTAAAAGCACCGGGGCTGCTGCTGTCATGACTGGCAGCAGCGATGCACGCTGCCTCGGATCTGGGGAGGCTCCTGGGACAGACACTGCCCCAGCTCAAGTGATTCATGCCTGAATAATGTCCTTTCACTTCCAGAGAGAGGCAGTGTGACAGGCCCATGCTCTATCTGTTCTGACAGGGAACCTCTACATCAGCTGTGCGGGGGAATTTGAGCAGATCAGGGGCTCCAGTTTCATTCCAAATGTGACGGGGCTGTGTAAATAAATAATCCCAATCTACATAATTATCTCTTTTTTGGGAAGTCGTCACGTAGATCAAGCTGCTATCAAGGGATGCTGCGTGTGGAATTCATGCATCCAAAGGCAGGTTCTTCCCAGCCTCACTGACTGGGCACTTTGAGAAACAGTATGACTTTGTGCACTCTTGAATGTGACAGATTTTCTTCTGAGAAGGATTAAATGCTTGTATCATTTTCACCAGAAAAATACCATCCACAGTAGACTTCCAGTGGTGATTGAAAGTGTGAATTCTCATGCAAACTGATTCTTTTGCATACAGTCATCTGGGAACAGGGCCTTTGATTTTCATTTATTATTCTCCCTGGCAGCATGTTCAGTCAGTATGCAGATTTCCTTCTTCATTCAATTTTCAGTGAGCAGGAAGACTACAATTAGTTATATTATCATCAGTGTGAATAAAAGGGTAATGTTGAACGGGATCTTTGTGAGCCTGCAGTTGCAGTGGGAAGATGCAGATTTTTTACACACTAGTAGGGTAGGAACAAAAGCTTCAGGCCAACTGAATTCGGCTCCTTGTCATCTTCCTCCTTTGAGGAACTTTTTGTCTTTTTCTGTTATTCCAGAGCAAGTTATTCTCCTCAAGTCAGCTTAGACGGGGAAGTCACTGGATCATACAGAAATGCATCTTGAAGAACTGACAAGGACAAATGAATGAACCCAGAGGAAAGCTGGCTGGAGAAGCAGCCAAAAGACATGCTGAGGAGAGACTGTTGCAAACTAGGCTTAAGTGTGCTTCCAAAGCTGCCTCCCCTCTGAGCATAGCTGCTGTGGGATCTTCGTGCTGAAGTGCACAGCTAAGGAGCTGGTTGTGCTGCAAGGCAGGAGATAAGCACAACAGGCAAGGGGAGAGTCCTCTCTTTCACCAGGAGGAAAAATGTATTAATTTTACAAGTATGGTTTTTAGGGATGGGGTAAGGCGCTACGTTTTCTTTGCTCAGGAAGTTAGTTTGCAGGCTTTGGATTGAATTAGCTGTGTTGAGAGGAGCATTCAGATAGGTGAGGTCTCTCTGTGTTCTCCCATGCTTGCTATCAAAGGTAAATTAGGTGTTAAGTGTATTTACTTTGCTCTGAAGCTGTTGGGATCTCTAGGCCACGTGCTGGAACTGATTCTGACACCTCCCTGGCTTAGGAAAAAATGTAATTTCCCTGATTTAGAAGAAGAATTGGGATTTGGGAGTTGTCTGTAGTGTTGTGCCATGCTTATGTTTCCATGTTGTTAATAAATCAGTGAGAGAAAGGAATTAAAGATGGATATTTTCTGTTGCCCTTAATGCTGGAACATTATTAATTCACCAAGAAAAACTCATTTGGGAGAACCTGGTAATTTCTTCAATTTCATATGTTGACACTTCCGTGGCTTAGTAAAGTCCTCTGGCAGCTGCATGCTGTGACTCCTCATATTGTTGAGGATTCCCAAGGTGCAGATTAGCTGAGCCTCTTATCCCCTGCATGAGGCCACAGGGATGCAGCGTAACTTCACAGAAATCACAGTGAACAAAAGCTGTTGTTCCACAAGCAACCAAACACAGGAGTCAAACTTTTTGTGTGTCTTTACTAAAGACTAACACGGAATATCTCAAGGCTGCATGCTCAGTAACCCCACTGCAACCCAGTTGCCCCCAGAATATCTCTGTCTTCTTGGTTTTGCAAGACACAGGGGATGCACACACCTTTGTGCCACCATGTAGAACTGGACTGAAATGGGCAGGGCAGAGACACACACTGGGAGCATGACTGTGTAGCTGCCATTGCCTTGGGAACCCAGGCAAGATGAGAGAGCTGATTTCCAGCAGGAAAATGCTGCAGTGAGCCATGTGTGCTTTGACTGCCTGTTGTCCTCGTTCTGTGAACTCCTCTCTTTCTCCTCATCAGGATGCTCTCCCAAGCTCCCTTTGGTTTTTCTGCTTTTACTTCTGTATTTTGGCCTCTATTGCAATTTCCTGGTGTCATGGTTAATACACTAATGAATTCAGGGAATCGTGGCTGGTGGCAGGTATTTACCCACCTGTAATCACACTGCTGCTGTCCCCCAAAATGGCAAGCCAGCTGTTCTGACTGACAGTCTACATGCCTGACACTGGTGGTTCACCTCATTTTGACTTTCTAATGTGTTTTTTTGCTTCTCTAGTTTGTGTGTTCTTCACCAACATCTCTGATGAACTCTGTAAAGTTTGGACTGCTATCTCATTAAAGTATAGCTTTCATGTGCCCTCTTGGCAAAACCTAGAAGAGACACACTCCAGAAACCAGTCTAGATGGGAAAGGAGCAGCAGCATCTGTGGCCTTCCTTTTGCCTTAGCTGGTAATTCCATAAGCTATTGAAGCAGTGCATTTGCAGAGCTACGTTTTGAAACTCTAGGTGTTCCAGTTAATGTGAATAGGGATTATACTAACTAATCACACCCAGTCCAGTGCTAGGGAATTTGAATGTAGCAGGAGACCATTCATGGTGTATTTTTGATTTTAATTTTGTGTTTGGATATGTAACAAGCCCCAGATCAAGACTCTGAAGATGGGTCCTAGAGAAGCATGCATGTCTAAGTGCATGGTATGTTTAATTTGTTCTCCTGGCTCATGAAGGAATTGAAGCTCTACTCCTCAGCTGATGAAGGGAGCTTTGTTTCACTCCTGATGATTATCCAGTACTTCCCAAATTTGATCACGTGTACCTTCTGTTACTCTGACTCTGAGGTATCAAATAATTTCCTTATAACAAGTTTTATGAATGTTCAGTTGAAAATAAATAAGGTGGGGCATTTTTTTACACCATATTCCTTTGACCAGTCCATGCCAAGTCTTGTGATGAAGTGTGAGCAATCCCTCCCTTTCATTACTCAGTTTGTCTCAGACAGAGCATGTCATCAGCACTGATCCATGGTCCCTGGACTGTATCATCTGTATTTGATGTTTTTCATTTCTCCCAAGCTAAGGTGCTCAGGAGGTTCTTCTGGATGGAGGATACTTGGCTGGGAGAAGCTTTTTCCTCTCACTGTGGTGTGTGAACACTGGCCAATGGTCAGATATCTCATGTAGACAAGTGCTAATACCTTCTATTTTCAGAAACACAGAGACAAAAGGAGATGACCATTTAGTAAGCCAGTAAGTGAAGTAAGCAACTTCAGGATCCTCTGAGGTTGAACAATTTAGACCTGTATTCATGCACATGTACATCTTTTAATCTCATGCTCTCAGCCTTGGGCTTGCCCTCTCCCTCCTCCCTATCTCATCTGCCACATCTCCATCTTCAGTCTCTTCCCTGCTGCCAATCAACTGTCCCTAAGTTCATCAGAGCTCTTGCAGCAGGGTACTGCATGCCAGGAAAGATTATTCTTGACTTGTTGCCAAATCTCCTGCTCTTACTCTGGCACACGGATAAAATGTTAATAGGGCCGAATGCATTTGACACAAAGGGTGAAACTGCATGTTCCAGGCACAGAGCCTCTTGCCATCCATTTAGCAGAGGCACAGGCTGGATCCTTTCAGTTCATTTTTGCTTGCTAAAGAGGAGCTGACCAGGGACTTTCAGGTTTGACAGAGCCCAGACAGGGATTACAACTGCCTTGTGTAAGCAGCTTAAGCAATGCCACCTTCTTGCTGATGGCTACACAAAGAGAAATGTTTCTTTACTGAGGATGTCTGGACTTCTTTTTTTTTGCTGGAGGATTATAATGTGAGGGTGGGAAGATCTTGGTAAGACCATTGCAGTAGGTTGAAACACGGTCTGCATTCAGCTCTGATCGTTGCACTAGTGATGAGGTTTCCCAGCAGGATGAGTGTTGGCTGGGATCAGCCCAAGAGCAGGAGGAGATGTCAGTATTCACCATTCTCACAGCCCAGTTTGGAGCAGGAAGAAGCTACTGCTCAGGTTCAGCCAGCCAAGTTTCTCCAGGTCTTGCCAAAGAAGAAGGTCAGAACGTACTACATTTGATGTGACCAGCAAAGCAAGGGGATAATGTTCTTAATTAAGTCCTTGCAAGGCAACATCTCTGTGCAACTCTAATGATGGCATTGCTCTGCTTTATTTTTGTCTCTTAAGGGGAAGTCTAGCTTGCAACTCTCTTGGTGAAAATTGTTTCCTTTTAAAGTCCATAATGGAGAACTTCCTCCATAGATTGTAGATGTGGGCTGTATTTTGCCTGTGGCAACTTTCTTTGTTTAGTCAGGAATGGTGTCACCCAAACCACAGAGGCAGATACATACCGGGAGGGTGTATAAACAAGATGCTGCCATTTGAGCAAGGAAAGTCAGGGAGGGCTGAACTGTTGTGATTATCCACCAGATTCCCAGATTCTAACAGAAGGTGGATTATTTAGCCTCTCTGTGGGATCATAACATTGTCATCTATACAGAGTATTGACTTCCAGGGGCATAAAGGAGGGAGGAATCAAACCCCCAAGATGTGGGGCTGATTGCAGCTGGGCAGAGGCAAGTTGTCTACCTAGAGCTGTGTCCTACAGGCAAGGTGATGCCAGCTGACCAAAGCTGTGATCAGCTGCAGAAATAGAAACCAAATAACAGGTTTATTCTGCAGGGTAGTGAATAATTTTGCTCCACTGAAGCCCACACTTGGCCAGTTTTCATTGATTATTATGCTCTCAAGGGAAGGTGTTTTTAATGTGGAAGTACATGTTTTTTCAGGTAGTATGCAGTTTCTCTCTTCTGTCTCCCTCCACAGTATGCAATAAATTCATCATAAGATTTATTAATAAACTCTCGTGGTGATTTCCCTGCATACTTTATTTAGCTGGAAATTACTCTAGGGGCTGGACCCTGTATATGCTGATATTGGTGGAAAATTCCCATCTTCTTGAAAAAGCTGTAGGTAAGAGCAGTGCTTAACTAGGAGAAAACAAGAGCTCAGATTGTTCCGTGGGCTGGGAGACGAGCACTGTTCTAACATGGAGTGGGCAGGAACTTGGAGACTTGATTATTTGTACCATGTTCTCCCAGAGGATGCCCTGTCCTGGATCGGGCACAGTGCAATCACAAAGCAAAAACTCCAAAGAGCTGTGATCTTAGCTTAGAGCAGGCAGATTTGTGATGATTGTGGACTGACTTATAATAACTGGAGTGGGTAGGGATCTTCCACGGGGAATACTGTAATTGAAATATTTCTCATTTGGTTCAGGCAAGAAGGAGGCAATATTTAACATGTTAACCTATCAGCATCCGCTTAAGCATTGTTAAGGGACAGTGCCAGAACTCTGAGCTCTTAAAATGCTGCCCAGGTTGCTTCTCAGCTTTTGGGACTGGTCTGAAAAGGTTGGCAGAAGTGAATATCTAACACTTGCCACAATTAAAAAGAGTCATATTTCTGGGATGCAGGGAGAATTGGAATGATGTATGTGATTAGAAATGAGCTTCAGGAGGTGATGGGAAAGGCAAGTAAGAGCTGTAGGTTGCAGTAGTCATTGTTTTAAAAAATCCTTTCCTCCCTTTTCCCCTCAGATTTATTCAGCAGCACCAGCCAAATACTATGTTTGAAGAAATTACTTGCTGAACATGTACTAACCATATGATTTGGTTGCTTAAAACCTGGGAGGATGACAAGCAGGGATTTGGCAAGTGTCAAAGTTTTGAGCCTTTTTGGGTTCCTGTCTCCTTTCAAGAAATGATCAGTGGAAGCAGATCTGCAGCCCACCAATATCCTGGGAGGAAGGGCATGTTTAATATCTCACAGCTCTATTCCTTGGGAGTTCTCCTGATCTGTTTTTGTTATAAATTGTTGGGGAAGGTGTTCATAAGGAAGCCAGTTCCCCCCAGAATGGACACAGGATTACTGCTACTTTATCACCCAGAGTGCATAGATGTCATAGTAATTAGTTCGAGGTGTAATCACTGAGTAATTGAGAAGCTATATAACTAGTACCTGGCTGCAGAATATGCAATTACTGTGTTATGTAGTGATAGGGTGTTTGCCAAGCATATCTTTCTTAGTTACCAAGTAATTTAAGAGAATTTACATGATCTTTGTGTCTGAGAGACAGGAAAAAATCGCCCAGCTGGGATCCTTGCAGAGGACTATAAACTTTCTGCCAACAGAATTTGCAAGCTTTTCCAAGATGAGAAACATTGGAGGAATTTGTTTTCTACTTTTCTTTTTCTTCACAATACCAAAGTCCTCTGCCTGCACAGCATTACCAGAGGAATTGTAATCATTACTGTTTTATTAACCACTTACTGGGGTTAATACATCCTTGGGAGGTGAAAAGTTTTCCTTTATTTCCTGCCATGTGGAATACGTATGGTAACCATGAGAGTAGATTTATCCATAATAATAATAATAATAATAAAAAAAAAGTCAAAATAGTTCCTTTACTTTGAAATGTCATAGATTTATAGAATCATTTTGGTTGGAAAAGACCTTTAAGATCATCAAGTCCAACCATCAACCCTACTCTACCAAATCCACCTCTAAGCCTTATTCATGTGTCGGAGTGAAGTGCCTCATCTCCATCAGAGCCTGGACACTGAACATCTCACTGAGGCTGACCATGTGGGACCTCAGGCAGGAGAAGCAGAGGATGCAGTTGCTGCCCATGTGTCACCAAGTGCACATGTGGAAAGTGAGGCTTCACGAGGTCCCCACTGCACCACGAGGATGCCTTTTGTCCAAAAGGTCATGAGCTCAAAAGCTAGTTTGGGGAGGATTTGTGCTTTATGAGCGAGAGCCATACTGCAGCAATAGGGAACAATCAAATTTATGGTTGTCCCTATGCTAATGACCTGCAGCAGCAAAGCACCATTTGTTTCACACAGCCTCTTCAGGCACCGTAGCATCTTTCCCCCTTCTCTCAGTAGGAGAGCAAATGGTGTTTACTAACTGTCCTTTCTCCTGCTTTTGGAAGTACCCTGCTCTGTTAAATCACAGAAGGCAGCCTGCTTGAGCTGTGTCCTCATTTACACAGAGAGCAGAGGGGAGGACGTGGAGGGGGTAGTATCAGACAACATTACACCATTGAGGTAGCTCTTTTCATCACTGCACTTGGCCTTAATTACATTATATCGCCCTCTCAAGAGAAACCTCTGACACTTCAGGCTTTTGTAAAGTAATACTTTATCTTTTTCATTAAATAGTAACGACTCATTAGTAGTTAGGGCAATTTAAAAAAACTCATTAGGGCAATTTAACGTTCTGCTTTTCCTTCACCTTGTAATGAAGTTGTGCTCCTGCACATCCTGAGTATAAATAGATCAAGGTTTTGGTACTTTAGCTATTGAGAATTTGAGGGCTTCACCTTACCAAAAAAAAAATAATAATAATAATAAAAAATCCCTCAAACCAAATAGAAGTCACACTCTCTTCTGAGAGGTTTTGGTTTTCTTTGGAAGCATTCACTTTTGAGTGAGTTTCTCTTTTTTTGTTTTTTTGCTGATAACTTTCAGCCAGTGCTAAAAAGGTAAACCACAGCCACCACATTTTCTGCAAAATGAACTTGGTTAATCCTTTGCATTCGAACAAGCCCCTCAACTCTCTATTGATAAATACAGCTTATGCTCTAGTCCCAGGGAATGCAAATAGTGTTTGCAGAAATAGTGCTATCCTAGCTGCTTCTCGTTATCATGCTTTTATTGCCAGGGATCCTGGAGCTTTTTAGTAGCTACCAAATCAATAATGCTGTGACATTCATACATTTCTCAATGTCGCTGTGCGTGGTACAGCATGAAAGTGTGTGCTTCTCAGGGGCTACACCTGATACTGATACTTGTATACTCATATAATCCTTTTAATCTATAGTTTACAGATCTTAATTAAGATTTACAATGCTACTGTGAAGTGGATCTTTATGTCTGGCCAAACCGAGATGGCCAGATGTTAGATGGGAGGATTTCAGAAAAGCTCAGGCTTTTTGTCAAAAGCGTTCAGCTCCCAAAGCAAGTTGCTCCTTGGCAGCTAGGCTGCTTTGCAGAGGAAAGCTCCCTTTCTCTTAAGTCAGTACTGGAGCCAGGGACTGCAACCCAGGAGTCCTGACATCCACCTCTGGTGACATTCCCTTGTCTCCTTGTTCCCTTTTTTGTTTTTTGATATTTCCTAAAAATATTTTATTTTAAAGAATCTGTTGCACCCAAGCCTGTATCCTCCCTCCCCTTCTCAAATATGGGGAAGTTTCCTTTGCAGACTTTAAAAATAACTAAATAACTAGTTATTTACTAAACATCAAAAATAACTAAATAAATACAATCAATTTGATTCACTCTAGCTCCCGGAAACACTATGTTGGGGACAAGGAGGCTTCCAACTTCCTACATGAGTCACCATGTTCTTGGATTCAACCTGTCAAACTATATCAGCAAATCATATTATATAATGTAATATAACAAGACACAACTGCCTGTGTTTAACCTAGAAAAGATTAAAAAACATGACCTACCACGGTCATTGGGCTGTCCTGGCAAAATAGTTGCTCTCCTTTCCATCCAGCTGCCCACCCCTGCTGTCCTCCCCAACCTGGTGTGCTGGGAGAAAATGTGTCATTTTTAGGAACAAAGATTGGAGCAGCTCTGGTAAGAGGGAAGCAAATGCTGTTTGTGCTACTTCTCTGTTTTGGAAGCTCACTCCAGGGTCTGTGTCATGTTCAGGTCATGTCCAGGGTTTTATGTGCTGTGATTATGCAGAACCAATTCCCCCTGGTCAAAAGGTGATGCACTGACTGTGGTATGGGTGGGGAGACTTTTGGACTGTGAGTGTTGCCTCATTCTATGTTCACATGAAAGGCAGAAAAAAAGAGGGAGATGAGGAGTTGATGAAGAGACATTCTCCTTTTCTTCTTCAGCTACAAGGAATGAGGAATGTTGGAGTCTTTTAGCTCTATTTCTGGGTCTCACATTTGCCTGGTGCAAGGTACAATCCAGGAGCAGCCAGGAGAATTGCTGGGAGGGGTTGAACTGGGGGTATTACAGCAATGTGTCCCTTCTCCTCAGCCCTGGCCTCTGGGAATGTGGGACAGGCTCCTTGCCAGTGTTACAGGGAGCCCTGCAGTGGGGTGGGGGAAGTAAAGAGAGGTATGTGAGTGCAGATGATTTCAGTGTGGGGACATGCAGCCATCTCTGATCTATCTGGGCTAGATCCCAGCTGGCCTTGATCCTGGGACAAGGAGGAGACAACCATCCATGTTCATTATTCCCCTTGTAGCCTGACATCTGCATCTATCTACCCAAAAAACCTGCTGCAAAGGGACCATCCATTCAGCTGAGCAGATCACCTGTGGGGCCTCTTATTGATTGATGGCTGGTGCAAACCAGGAGCTTTTTGCAGTGATTTTGAGAGAGGAAAGCTGTGAATAAGGTGCAGCTCCTAAAACCCTGGCAGTTTTCTTTTGCTTCTGCTTGCTTGCTGCTGGGGATGTGTGTATTTACACAGCATCTGAGGATGTGGGGATGGTGGAAAGAACAGGATTCGTCTTTGTGCTTTCTCATTTCCCCAAGAGACTTTCCCCTTTTCTCTCTGAGGACCCAATGAGCAGCAGCCCAGAAACAAATTTAGTTTAGCACCCACTGGACCTTTTGTGTCTTAGGTTTTGGCTTCAACAGTGAAAAATACCACATTTATTCGAGGGGTAGAGACTAAGCAGAAGGAATAGAAGAGGAGCAAGGCTTAGGTTTGAAGGGTGATGGAGAAAATTGTGCCTTAGGAGTCACAGTCCAGGGGACAAATGTTACTGAGCAGTAGGGGCGTTAGTGAAATGCATCCTCTGGCAGGGTTAGAAGGGAATCAATGGAAGGAGCTCGTCCAGGCTTCTTTTAAGCAAGCATTGCAGAGATACACCTCTCTGCAAAGACATTATGGAGAATGTCTCAGGGGAGGAGATTTTAATGTCTTTCAGCATGAGGTAAATGAACCCCTGCTGACAAAGGCTGGCACCCTCTCTGTGCCAGCATCCTCCAAGAGCATCCAGTCCCCAACCAAAGCCATGGTGAGTCCTTTACGAAACGCAGCAAGGAAGCTGGTATTAATACAGCTTTGCTACCAGTTACATAAAAAAAACCCCAACAGCCAAAACCACCAAACAAATCCCAAGAACAACAACAGCAGCAAAATCCTCAAGCTGTGCTGGAACAGAAAGTAATTAAGAAATATTTCATATCTCCAAGCGGCCCTGAAATTTTTATTCCTGTGCATGAAGCTCCATAGGCTCCTCACGGGCTGCTGCTGCTGCTGCATTTCAGTGCAATAAATCCTGTTGCCTTTGGAGCCTGACAGCCAGTCCAGGATGTGATCAGAAAACCAACAGGCACTCGCTGGAAGGTTCAGTCCTTGCCTGCACCAAGTCTGCTTGTATCAACCGAGCTGGGGTGTGCTCCAGGAGCAAAGCAGTAAGGCTGACTTTTCTTGGGATGACAAAGATCAAAAAAGATGGGGAGCAGGGGGAGGAGGAGGGATGGGGAGAGTGGGGATTTGGGTAAATAAGCTCCTAACTGCAGTGTTCCCATCCCAGTCCCAAGAGACTCACTCCCCCTAAGCCCAGCTCTGCAAGAATTTATGGTGCTGTCAAGGTGGACAGATCCAGAATTGAACTTCTCTGGAAATAAATAAGGGAATGATCTGGAAATAAATAAGGGTGTGCTTTAAGCTCCCTGCCAGCGAGCCATCTCGGTGCCTCCCTGCTGCGGTGCAGTCTGGCAGGACGTGGCTCAGGGCTGTGCCTGGTGCAGGGCTGTGGGACCTGGGGCTCAGGCTTGGTGTCCCTGGGTGTCCCCACAAGGTAGCAGTGAGCAGCTGTCACCCCACCTGTGTGGCCTTAGCTGTGACCAAATGTCCTGTGCTGTTGGCAGCTGCTCTGGGAGGGAGACAGAAGTGAGCAGTCTGTTTTTCTTTCTCCTACTGTTAATCATAAAGGAAAGCATTTCTAAAACTGTGACCCAAATTGTTCCTAAAATCATTAACTGTGAGAAAATCTCTGGTTATACCTTTGCATTTAGTTTCTTGGCTACAAGCTCAATTCTTCCTCGTCTCAATCCTGGGGGATCCTGTTCCCCTCCTCCCTCCCATCAATCTTGTTCTCCTCAAAATTCAGAGGACGGCTGGGCTCATGCTACACCATCTTAAAGAAGCCAAACAGAGGAGTATATCCAGCTAACAGCAGAGCAGTAACAGTTATTAGCAGCCAAATCCTTTGGTGGCACATGCACAAGGCAGGGACAAGGCTTCTCTGGTTCCTCACCCTGCAGGAGATGGGGACTTGACTTTCTCTGTCTGAGCCAGGCAGGCTCCAGCAAGCTCTTGGTCGTGAGTCAGCGTGCATGTTGGGGTTCAATTTTCCTGCTTTTCCTCACATTTGCCATCAGGTGAAGCAGGACAGATTGCATGTTTTGGGAGTGACTCCATCCACTTTTTTTGTGTGTTTCAGATGAAAAAGTTGTGATTCCATATTGCTTTTGGGTAAGAGCTTCATTATTTTTAAACAAAGACTTCATTTTGACTGCAGCTTTATACTCTTCTTTTTCAGCTTTCACCTTTGTAGCTTAGGATAACCGAAATTTTCAAAAGGAAAAAAAAAAAAGGTGAAAATGTCATCTTTTTTATTTACAGTGAATCACATTGGATATTTAACTTTAGTAATTATTTCATTATTAGGGAAACTTTGTCAAAACTGAAAGATTTTCTTTAAGCGCTTTCCATAGTCTCAAAGACTTTCTTTTTTTTTTTTTTTTCTAAAAATCTTGAACTATAGAATATATTCACTCTGTGGAAGATTTTGCTCCTCTTCAAGTGTAGTGTAAACAAAACAAATTATTGGACCCTGAAAGTCTTTTCATGAGGTTTTCACTTCAGAAATGTAGAGGAAACCCCCAAAACCTGGGAAGTACCAACTGAAGGGTGCTTCTCCTATCTGCGCTGAAACCTCAGCTCCTTCCTGCTGTCCCAGTAGCATTACCCAAACTGGAGCAGCTGCCAGCCAACTGGCATGGTCAGAGCTCCCTGGGGAATGCAGGCAGCTTCCATGCCTAAAGTCCTCCCCCTTCTCTCCCTCAGAACACTGATTCAGGGAAACCAATTAAATCAATCTCTTTGCTGCTGTTTCTTCCCCCCCTCTTTTGCTTTCGTCCTTCCTCCTCTTGCTCTGTATGTTTTCTTTCCCCTCCTTCTTCCATGCATGAACTAATTGATGTCTGATCTATTCAGAGGTTTGGCCCTAAAAAGTAACCTTCAGTTAACTGCTCACATAACTTGCCTGTCACTTTTGATAACAGTCAGGGCATCATTTTTGCAAGTGTTCAACAGTAAAATTACTGCTTTGCTCTTGTCAAGCAAATGAGCCCTGAGGCTTGTGTAAGAACCATTAATGATTGTGCCACGGTGGGATTGGTGCACGGGGCAGCCTGCAGAAACACTGCTGCTCGATTCACTCTGCCCCTGCCAAGCAGTTTAGGTTTAATTAACCTGCATTAATGCCTGCTGGGATAGCATTTTCCATGCCTCCTTTTTCAGGGGGTCAACTGGAGCTGGAGACAGCTGCTGGTGTCTCAGGTGCCTTGCGTATGTGGCTGGGCTCCTGGAAAGGTTTATGTCTGTGGTGTGGAAATAAACTCTGGTTATTATGCTCATAAAAACTGGTGGCTATAGCCTTGGGCTTTGCCAGCCTTGCTGAGCTGCTGGAGAGAATTATTGACAGAACATAAAAGAGGTACATCCCGTGGTGCTAGGGCACGTGGCTGTGGTCTGTGATGTGTGTTTGTGAGGACAGTGGGCTGCAGTGCTTCTGGAGGGTTCTGCAGACAGTTGGGGTATTTCAGTTCTCCAGAAGTTATGTTCTCTATGTGTATCTATGCAGCAAACTAACGAAGACTATTTTCTAATGGCAAAGAGCTCTGAGGACAGGGTATGTCTCGATGAGTCTGCCCCTAGCTGTTATCAGAAGTGTGAGCATCTACCACAAGAACAGTAGTACCTGAAGTGGAGAGGTTGCTGCTCTTCCTGCATTACTGATGAGTGACAGGCAGAGGCAAGTGACAACTCCACATTTGACACTGAAGTTCAAGAGGGTTCCAATATCTTGAAGTCAACTGGCTAACTATACAAGTGGGGCTCATTCACAGGTATTCTAGGTGCCACCCTGCGCTGTGGCCTTGGACAAAAGCTGAGGTGTGGCAGCCCTGTAGACAGGCAAGGAGAGCTTGTTTGTGGGTCACTTGATGGTAGATGGCAAAGCAGGCACCTAAGTCCCTCTTACGTCCTAGCTGTGGAGCTCCCAGCAGTCAGCAGTGATTTCTCAGAGGCTTCCTGAGGGGACACCACCAAGGAGGGAGGGGAAGCCACAGTTCCAGCGAGCTTTTGATTTTTCTCCTGATGGCTTCTAACACATTGCCATTAATTTTTAATTTTTTCAGCCACAGTCTTCATGCAGCTCATAACTTTTCATATTTTTTGCCGCTTCTATTGAGGCTATTTCCCTGCTGCTATGTGTTCCTAACTTTTCCTTCCCAACTATTCGCCTCTGAGGCTGATATTTCCCAAGCTCTGTTGGTGCTCAAGTAATTAAGGAAGAAAAATCCCTTCACTGCAACCTTACTCAGCAGGCAGGGCTGTAGCCTTTCTGATGGGAAGCCTGGAGCTTGGCATCCAATGCTTCAATGTCATGGAGACTGGCGGGAGATCCAGTTCTCATCCAGCACATGATTTTGAAATATGGTTTTCTGTGAGGTTAGAATAACACCTAAGAGTCCAGTCCCATTCACGAAGTCCAGACCAGCAGAAGCTAAAAGGAAGCTGAAGTAACAGCAGGCTTAAGACTGTCCAACCCTGATCCCACTTCTGCTTAGGGCTCTGTTCTTATAGTAGGTTGGAAAAAGTTACAGGAAAGCCCTGGCATAATCCCTCTGATACAGAGCTCTGCCTCTGTCTCTGAACTGGAATTGCTTCTGGTAAATGGCTGCATGATAAAAATAATGTTAGTTAAAAGTCTAAGAGTGCAGTGAGCCGTGGGACCAACAACACTGGAGTTTCAGATGGATTTGGCCTCATATGCTTGATGATGACCACTGATTAAAAATTTTCCACTGATTGGACTTGCTATAAATGTCAAATAAAGGGTGAGCACATTCATTTTCCTCTCAGGATCTCTCTTTAAACTAGTCCTTTTTTGGTGAAATGTGTGATATTTTGGACTTTCATTTTATTCAATGAAAAAAGCCAGTAGAAATGGCTTTGAACAAGCTATTGTGTTTAAGTTATTGTGGACAAGGAAGAAAAAAGTGTATGTGTCTGCACACAAAAATCCTTATCATATAAAACCTATTTCTTTAAGAAATTAAACTTCAGTGGGCCTCTGCTCAATCCAGTATGCTGCTTCTTCTGCGGAAAAAAAACATAAAACTTTCTTCTTATTGGTTTACAATTTGGCTGTCTTAGGAAAGCAAGTCCAAGAGTCAGAAAATCAGGCAGATCTCCTTGCAAATGAAGTTCAGATGGGCTGTGGCTTTTGCAATGTACCCCCCAGACCCTGAGTGATTGCTTCAAAATCTGATTTCCTTCTGAGAGGTTGGTGATAGGTGTTTGTATCACTAGATGAGAAGATGTCACTGCATTTCTTGCTCCACTGTGAAGCAGGATGGAGAGAAGTGTTGCTTCTTGTCTGATTCATGTCCTCACAGCCCTGCTGCTGTCTGTATAGGGACTGGGCAGGATATAATTGCTTTGAGAGTGGGTAAGTCTGATGTGTTGCCTTCCAAGCAACTGTAGAGCAGTCCCAGAAGAGGAAAGGAGTGTGCAGTCAGGTAAAGCTCCTTTGGCTGCATTATTGGAAGGGCTGTGGGAGATGATGCAGAAGAGAAGAGGGAGTGGTTCTGTGCCACAGAGTGGTTAGCATTTATGTTTTCAAACACACAAGATTAAAATAAGGTGAAAACTCACTTTGGCCACATTGGCACAGCTGAACTGCTGGAACTGAAAAAGATGGAGAATGATTTATTCCTGCGTTGTGTACTTGACCAAGACCTTGGAGATAGAAACAGTTTTGCTCTAAATGTGTGAAGGGCCTGAGACTTGGTACAGGAGCTAGTGCACCAGATCCACCTGTTTTGAAGACTCAGAGCACATAATTTTGTGTCCTCAGATGTCTGGACCTTAAGATACATAGTCCCTATCCTTGGTGGGAGCAGGAGCAGCAAAGCATCAACAATATGATAGGAGTGAAGTCAAGGTAAACCAGTACAGCTTCCTATTTTTGAAAACTCTCTGGGCTGCCTCATAGGCACTGTTGCTGCTGCCCTCTTCTTTGTGTACCCTCTGTTCATGCTTACTTGGCAAGGACTAAGGAGGAGAACAGACTTACCTGTAGAAGAATTTGCCCATCCTTATTTCAACATCACAGTGCACGGGCAGGCCACCAACCAACCCCTACACCACCTCTGCGAAGACTGACAGATCTGAGTGACAAGAAGATGGTTGACAGCAACAGCAGTGGCTGGAATGGACAAGAGAATTTTGTCAGTGTTGTAGTATCAATAAGTTGCTAAGTTTAGCTTTCAGAAACTGCTCACAAAGATAAATGTAGGATGGCTGTCCTATCAATGGTGTTAATGCTGTCACTGGCTCCCTGCAATTTCCTTCCAGACTGGAGGTGCCTAGTCACCAAAGATGAGGGTTTTTTTGAACAGTGCTTGCTTATGTTTTCGTGTAGCTTGATGAGGGAATGAAAGGAATTATTAGTGAAGTGGTCATTAGCACATATTTACATAGGTTAATTGCATGGGGTAACAAAAGATCAATTTGATTTTTAATGGGGCTACTGATAGAGACATCTTCTTGACAGTGCTTCATGACCTCTTGCCTTGACATTGAATTAAATTTTTCAGGCCCAAGCAGGCTGTAGCTAAGGATTTATCAAGATCTCTTGGTGATGTCAAACCTTGCTTTCGTAGTTCTGGCTATTGAGTTTAGGTTTTGCATACACATTGGGTGCATTTATGGAGTTCCCCATTGTAGTCCAGTGAGGAGATTTCTCAGGAGGGAAACTACCATCGTTCACACGTATAACCACCATTCTGAGTCCCTGGCGAATCACTGTTGCAAATTTTCATCAACAAAGATGAAGAATAGATGGGTTTAGGGTATCTGAGTACTTAACATCTATTTGTAATAGCTGTAATTTCATTATTGCTAAAAAAGGTCCGTGGTTATCCTATTGCCTGAACTAAGTATGAATGGTTGTAATTTAGCCTGTTTTTCCTGAGCTAAGTACCATGTTACTCTTGGTAAACCACTACTGCTATCTGAGCAAACTAGCTTAGAGCTGGTTCTGTCATGTCTACATTAGTCTGCCATCTGCCACCTCCACCAAACCTCTCCTTGGATGCAGTCCAGAGCTCTCGCAGGCTTTGCAGATGCTCAAGCACCCCAGTGGCTGCAGGATGTGGGTTTAAATCAAACAGAGCATTGATGTGGAGATGAAATTAATTAATGTCCCTACTATTAAATTACCGTCTCTAAGGAAAGACTTTTATTTTGCCTCTAAGATGATAATGTTTCATTAGGAAAAAAGGGCGATTTGGAGAGCTCAAGCTTTGAAACACTTTATCAGGTTTATTTATAATAAGTAACAGCTGCATCATTTTTCTTGTGGTCTTAGTAGAATACAGAGTATTGACCCTCTACTTTTTGATAAGAGAATTGGTATGAGAAACCTGCTCTTGTGAGCTCCTAGGTCGCAACAGAGTCTTATCCATTTTTTAAGGATCAGTCCTTGACTGCTTCCACAAACCAGCAGTTGAACACCTCTGCGGGGCAGCCATTCTTTTATCTGTTCATTTATTTCCAGAGATGTCTGAACAAAGCTGCATGCACCTTTCAGAGCATGTATCAGCAGCGGGCTGGTGATGAGTGATTCTAGTGGCAGATAAACTGCTGTCGGGGGGGAGGAAAGGACCCCTTCCTGTGTTCTAGCCTTGCCCTTCTTCAGATGAGAAGCAAATTGCTTTGATATTATGTCACTGAAGGTTTTCACACTCCTTATTTATTGATATACTGAGAAGTGGAGCAAGTAAATGAGAAATAAGGTAACATTTAGGAAAAAAAATGCTGTAATGTAACTTGGAACCCTAAGGGAGAGTTGCAACCATTTGCACCCAGATGGAAATGGGTTCAGCTTTCCTCTATGCCTGCTACCCACTGACCACCCTGCTGACATTAGCAAAACTTTTTAGCTTGGCATTACTGAACTAAATTGAACAACAGCCTTTTGTAGGAGTGGAAAGGTCAGGGTAGAGGTGCTACGATCAGGAAGTTTGTACAGCAGCTGCCTGTATGACTCCTAGCTGCAGCCAGAGCTGTCATTTTCTCACTGTCAGAAGCATTAAATCAAGTTAAAATAAATAAATAACCTCCCCTACCCCCGCAGTAGACATCTTTATTTTTATTATATGAACCAGGTGAAAAAATGTACCTGAAGGGTCCGTGTAATTTATTTAGAAAAACAGGGATGGTGAATATCTGCAGATGACAAAAAAATCCCAGTCCTTATTTGATCTGTTAATTATCCACACTTCAGAATCTATTATTCACATTTTTCTACTTTCCTCCAAGAAGTCTATTTGGCACACATCTATACGTATATTTTTATAGTTTTCTGTGAAATCAG
>NW_008587675.1:88839-120430 GCF_000691845.1 Merops nubicus
AAAAATTCACATTGTAAACTATTACTAAAATGCAAACACAGAGGAGTCATCTCTGTTTGATGTTTGCCAGTAGGCAGACTGAGACAGAGATTTCTGCTGTGTCGATGTCTTGTGTCACTGGAAAAAAAATAAGTTTTGTAAACTTGCCTTTGCCCAGCTAAACAACCAAGGGCAAACTGCAGGTTCGTTTGGAAGCATGTTTGGCACACACAGCAGTGGTGACTCATGTATATTAACAGCAGCAGGGTTTTGGATCTCCTGCGCCCAGCTACTATAATGCCAAGCTATTCATCAGCACAAACACTGTCCTGCACACTCTCCTCCAGAAAAAAAGCCAAACTAAAGAGGCCTTGGGAGCTCTAATTTATGCTGGGCTTGATCACTGGCTTGCTGGAAAGATTACCTTTGACTGAAATGGGCTGTGGGATTACCTAAAATGGCCCAGTGCAGGTAGGAATTAGACCCCAGTCTGTGTGTCGCATTTTACACACTGAATGTTTTGCAGCATCATGGAGAAGGTCACCTTTGTGATGCAAAACTGCCAGTGAGACAGGACAGTGCTACTTTCTCAGAGAGCTCATAGCCATGGAAAGGATTTACAAGGATGGAGGTTTGCTGGATAAGAGAGAGGGTCTCAAGGTTTGGGGTGAGGCTGGCCACTAGACAAACGACACGCTCCCTATTAACCCCTCTCCCCTCCCAAAGGGGAAATGAAAGAGAAATAAGAGAGAGAGGGACTTATAGATTGGAAAAAAACCCTAAAACAGCTTTAATGAAAATAATAATAATAAAATGACATATTTATAAATGTATACAAAATCAATATTGAGCCTAACTCCTGTGATGGCAATTGTGCCACTGATGCTGTGGAGCAAGCGCTGGGGAAGTCCCACACTGGATCAATAGCAGATGGGAACCAGATTCAGCAGCTTGATTCTGAAACTGGATTCAGGAACACATGGATCAGGCTCGAAGGCAGAAGGAACAGAGTCCTCCTTGGATGCTGGCCATTGAAGGAAGAGGCTTGACCCTCATGATCCCTCAGCTTTATACTGAGTATGACATGTGCAAGGTGGAATCACTCATTGGTTAGTTCAGGGTTACCTGTCCCAGCTGCTCCTCCCCACAGGGTTTAGCAGTGACCTTGGTCTGCATGCCAATCCTTGATAATAACTGTACACATTGAGCATTACCATTGCTAGAAGCAGACTGTGAAACAACTCTGAAAATCTGCCGTTAACTTCGGAAAGTGGAGTTATTTAGAAGAGACTGAGCAGAAAAGTAAAATCACTGAACAGAATGAGTTCAGTTCTAACCCAAACCAAGACAGAGGGGTTTTATATATGTCCTGGTTTCTTTTTTGCTGCTTTGTTAGATTCTTTTTGTCATTAATGAATGAATGTAGAGTTGGTTTCTTTCATTGTAATACACCTACCCTAATTGTACCTTGACTGTTATGGATGTGGCTGCTCTCAGTTTTCTGCTGGGTACCTCCAAATACAACATAGTTGGAGCTATATTCCCATCATCAATATGAAGGAATAGCCCTTGATACCCTCCAGAAAGGAGCATGGTTCTGGTGACAGCAGCTCGTGCTGGAGATTATTGAAGTAAATGGTCAGATACACAGGTTAAACCTAAGGGAGTTTGATGTCTGAGGCACTGTTTCATCCTCCTGTGGCTTTGTCCCTCCACCTGCACATCTCTGTCTATCCTACTCCAATGCTGTGGATCTGTGGACATCCTTGGGTTCCTACAAGAGCACAAATTAGCCAAGAAACTGACAGATTTACCTTATTTGTTGCTCATTCAGTGAGTGCCTAGAGCAGAGCGTCCTTCA
Source organism: Merops nubicus (assembly GCF_000691845.1). NCBI lineage: Eukaryota > Metazoa > Chordata > Aves > Coraciiformes > Meropidae > Merops > Merops nubicus. The sequence goes on from NW_008587675.1 coordinate 90,680, forward strand.
TCTTGCCTCAATTCTGACTGTGTTGTAGGGAATGCGTTTAAAATGCAGCAGGTACTATTTGTTCTTGAAAAAGACAGGGATCTTCTGTCAGGATAAACATTTCCAAAAGTATGTGACCTCTGTGACAGCTACAGGCCTAAGAAGGACTTTAATGATATACACAGAGCTAGAATTAACCTTCAGCAGACTGGATTTCACTCTCTGAGCTAAAGAACGGTTTGTTAAAATGGGATTTCTATTGCTTCTGTCTATATGCTGGCAAATATATCTCCCCTGCTTGGATCTATATTTTCTGAGTGCTTCATTTAAACTCTGAACTCTGGAGACAGATGAGCACAGGAGTCTTGTGATATTTGCAAAAAGCACTTCATAACCCACTGCTGGCAGGAGGAGATGAACAGAGATTTAGTTGGCTCTGGGTAGAAAGTTGGGTGACATTTTCAGAGTCCATCTATGCAAATGTTGCTGTACTTTGTGTCATGTCTTCTGTAGGACAGAAGACCGGTTAGATATGATTTTCTTAAGCACCAAGTGAGAACAAAACAGAAACATGTTTTCAGGGAAGAAAATGTTCCACAGCTAAAGGTGCCGCTCAGAAGTTATGGACACATGTATTGAAAGGATCGTGCTGAAAGATCACAGTTCAAGAAGGTGCAGTCCAGATTGTAGACTTTTCTTTTTACTATGCTTTATCTGAACTGTAGTGCTTTTTCAGGAACAGATCTTGTTTGATGGGGGCATGCCTACATTTCAGTGGGGTATTTTTGTCATCCCTCAAGGCAGCAAATCTGTCAAGGCTCTAAGAGCAAGCTGTCAGGCCACCGAGCAGTTACCCTTGTCAACCATGTTTGAGATGGGTTGAATCTAGTGCATTGAGTAGCATACCCTAGACATAAGTTGTATCCAAGAAGGGAGGAGTCAGCCTGGGAGAGTGAGGGATTTGAACAGCAAAAGTAGGAAAGTGCACAGCTGGGTTGTCTTGTGTTGCAGATGTGACTTTCCATATATCAGTGTTCTGAGTGCGAGCCCACTGAGGTCTGGTTATTTTGGGAACGTGACAGGCAGGGGAAACGCATCAGAGCCTCCCTGGGTTTCCCAAGTCTACATGCAGTTCATGCAGGATGGAGGAGGAAACAAAAGGAATGTTCTGATTCTGGATGATGATGTTGTGTTGTTTATTTTAATGTAGGTCAGAAAGTCGTATTGGAACTGTGGTTGGGAATAACACTTTGCAGGAGGTCACGATGTAGACCATCGAACAACTGACCCCAAACAGTTTGTCTCCATTCATGCCAGCTGGCCAGGGCATGTCAGCCTAGCTGCAGCTCAGCTCAACCCCTCATAAAACAGGAGCTAAACTCCACCAACAGCATAACCCGACCTTTCTGTAAACCTGCTGTGCTGCTTTATATCCGTTGAGCTGCTGGCCCAATCACTTTTAAATGCCACTGTTTGCCAACCTTGCATTGTTCCTGCAAACCAACTGAGTGTTAAGAGAGGATAATTAGGGAGAACACAGTAATTAATACTGCTGATAATAACCCAGAGGTGTAATTTCGCTGCCTGACTTACACTGAATTCCCTGGGCTGGAGGAGGAGGAAAAGGCACCTGCTGAAGCCTTTCACAGCAGCTTAGCTCTCTGCAGGAGGCAATCACACGCCGAGCAAACAGAAGCCCCTGAGGTCTCTCTCCTGAGCTGCTAATGATTGCCCTGCAGACGGTGATGACATGTCAGTATCGATTATTTACCTATTATAAACTCTTTCCTCTTGTCCCTTCTTGCCATGATCTGTTGAGTAAACACAGGAAACAAGTAAGCATAGCTGAGCTTTGTGGTTATGAAGTGTTTGGTGGAGGAGGAGGAGGGGAAGCACCAATTCAGCTGGTGGTTCTTCTAAGAAAGCAGCTACAGCTAAAAGAAAGTCCAAAGGGATGTGGTGGTATGAGGATAAAAAGCATCCTTCACATCTGTGTGGGGTTTTCTACACTGACATTCTAAGAGGTTTTTTTTAACACTGACTGCTGTCTTGAGCACAGCTGCAGGTGACAATTTATGTGCAAATCCATGGTCAGGGCTATTTGTGTTTTCAGAATGTAGTCACTCCAAATGTTTCATGACCCTCTTTTTGCCAGAGGTCCTTGTATGGTCCATGAGGTTCCTTATGTCCCCTGTGGTGTTCTGTTGGCTGTGGCAGAGCTGATGGGGAGAGGTGAAGCTTGTTTCTCAGTATCTGGTCACTACTGGCTTCACACAGGAAGTCCCACCACTCCCAGATTTGTGTCCAGCAGTTGTTTGCAGTATTTTTTTCAAAGTATTTCTCATCTCTTCATCCAGAGACAGCATTCATTTCATACAGTGGAAAGTCTTTCTGTTCCCTACAGCTTTTGCCCCAGTTCTAGTTAGACTGCAGTATATTTCCTTCAGGTTTAGGTTGGTTGGGTTGGTCATTGATACCATCCTGTGCCTCAGGTTTTCCCTCAGGCAAAAGCTGATATAGAAAGTCACAGGATTGATTTTCTTACCACTAATACTCTCAGAAGTTTGGGGGAACCATATGTACATGAAACTGTGGTTAAACGCATGCCAGTGTAAGGTCATGTTTTTATTTCTATTGGTTTTGTTTTGGTTTTTTTTTGCATGTGGTATTTAGACTGCCATTTCCTAAACCTTCTCCCTTGCATGATAAATTAGTATGTTTTATTTAGGACATCAGAGTGCACTTGGGAGACACAGGATGTTCTAGTGACCTTCTTTGTGACCTTGAACATGTGTTTTCTCTCCCTGGGTCTGCTCTTTCCCAGAGGTTTTAAAACCAAATAAGTGTCACTTGTGTCTAGTATCAGCTTGTGGTCTTTGGACCTATTTTTCCTTGTGTAATGACAGTAGTACATCTTCCCCTGTAGCTGTGTAGAAGTTGGACGTCTAGTCTATATTAATTGTCTGATCTCCAAAGAATGATTTAGTCCATCCCAAAATAACTTTCTAAAGAAGGTATGGTGAATCATTCTCCTGACTTGCCCTTTCTCTGTTCACTGAGTATAGTAGAAACCCAGATGGCTAATAAGACCAGATATCTAATTTCTAAGGGATTTAAGTTTAGGTAAGAGGGAGTCCACCCCTAAAGTCACAAAATGCAGATGTGAGAGTTCTGTCAATAAAACCTCCTCTTTTTCTCTTTATTGTGGATTTTTTTTTCATGATTTTTCTTTTTCTTTTTTGTCTTTGTGTGACATATGTCTTCGTTCAGCAGCAATTACTAGAGCTGCACAGCTTCCCTGATGCAAAGATGTCAGGTTCTGTCAACGTGATGAAGAAAAGGAATGGAGGAAACTTGTAAGAGGGGAAAGACAATTAAAAAAATAAGAAATGAACCTGATGTAGTTATGTTACAAAGTGTTGACAGTGTTTAGCAGAGAAATATGTCAATAATCACTGGGTCCTGCTACTATAAGTAACCTTGTTCCTGACAGATTAGTGCTGGATTTTTTTTTGTGGGGATAAGCTGGTTCATGCCTGATTTGTCACTAAGTGTATTATACTAACTCTTGTTGTCCTCTCTGATGGTTAGAAAGCGGTTAGAGATTTGTTTTTCTTTTATTTTATTTTGTTTCTTGGTTTTTCTTTCTCTTCTGGCTGTCAGGGTAAATTTGTATCTTCTGGCAATGTTGGGGAGGTGGGAAAGATGTTTGTTGTCCCCTGTGATGGTTAGAAAGTGGTTAGAGATTTGTTTTATTTTATTTTGTTTCTTGGTTTTCCTTTCTCTTCTGGCTGTCAGGGTAAATTTGTATCTTCTGGCAATGTTGGGGAGGTGGGAAAGATGTCAAAAAGAGGATGTAAAATGCAATCTAAAGTGAGCTGTTAGGAATTGGTTTGACATTTCTGACAACAGGAAAGGTTACTGCACACAGCTTTTCAGCTCCTATCTTCTTCTGCCTTTTCTTGTCAATCATGACTGGAATCAGAGGAATTCCTCATCATGACTGGCTTGTCCCATACGCAGAGTTCATCTTGCAGGTAGATTTAACTTGCCATACAAGCACTAACCACACTGCAGGACACGTCTAGCCCTTGGGTACATCTCTTCTTACCATTGTCCCCTGGGCTTCTGGGCAGCAGGCTGGCCAATTCAAAGGTAGCCTTGGTCTCTCTCCCCATGATCTCTTCCCTTCTTTTCTACAAGAATGAAAAATCTACTCATCCACACTTGTGTCCTGTAAGAAGATCTTGATCCTTAGGTGAACTTTGCTCTAGAAATTTAAGATTACAGATTTGGAGCCATCCACATAATCTAGTGAAACTTTGCTGGTGATAAGACAATTAACATTGGTGCCAAGTTTGGCACTCAGGGACATTGGGCCTGGTTCATTCTCTGGTCACCTGCTTGGGGAGAAGGAAAGAGAAATTTAGACACAAAGTTTAAAGAGAGCCACAAATAGATATGCAAGAACAGAAAGGAGATAAGTTCTAAAAGGGACTTTATTGGTGAGAAGACATGGCTTTTAAGTGCAGAAATGTTTTACTGTTGATAGTTTAAATTGCAAATGAGTGGAGTTTGAGACAAGGGAAATCAACATACCTAAGCTATGTTCTTTAACTAATAGGTGCTTACATCATGTTTGATTCCTGGATAACTCAGGAACAGGAGAAAATAGAAGAATTTTTGCTAGTTCAGTTCATTACAGAGAGCAATAACTAGTTCTAAATAGCTCTTTATTTCTTCTCAAATCTTATTATACGACTGCCTTAATAGCTTCAGCTTCCTGGCTTGTAGTATGAAAAAGTCAAACACTTTCAATAATTTGGTAAAAATATGCAAATTTGATTGTTTTTCCAAAAGCAACTGAAAACAAACTCATCTGAGGAAACTCTCAAGTGTCTTTTCTTTAGCTAGGCATTAACATTTTTTGATTCAGATGCGGCAAACAAGTTTCACTAATTCTTTTTCTTCTAGCCAATGTTTTCTGGTTACATGGATTTTATGTGGGTGGGAGGAGGGCAAATCTCCTTAGAGTTTTCACCTCTTCTTCTGATTTGCAGCTCTTGGTTTTGCTTTTTGTCTTTCTGAACTAAAACCAGAGGCAACATTTCTACAGGCCCTGAGAAGCTTTCAGTGTCAGAGCTTTTCTTGGCAGACAGAAGAGCACAATTGCAAAGCAGAAAAGATGTGCCTTATTTAGCAAGCAGTTGTTGTTCTCCAAGCTGATGAAACAGTGAGCTGGAGATGATGCCCTGTTGCCATTCTGCACTTTTAAATAGCACCACAATGTTCCTTTGCCAGGACAAGCCTCCCTGTAGCTTTAATAAACCAAGGAAAACCACACATGACTTTCCTCACTTTGGACTCTCCAAGACTTATAGAGGGAAGATTTAGCTGGCAAAGAGCAATATGTTCCTTCTGAAGGAGGGATCAATTTACCAACAGAATACTCTCTGTCTATTAAAACAATTAATAAAAAACTGGAGCAAATCCCTTCCTAAAAATGGCTCTAGCAGCCAGAAAGGACATAATGTGGGAGACATTGGCCTTATTTCCTCATGCTGGTACAAGCTGTGTGGTTATGTAGTCTAGTGAGCATAGGGGTGGGAGCTGCTCTGATCCACACAAGAGTGACAGTTTTCCATACCCCTGACAGCCACTTTTAAGTCATACACAGAGACTGATGAAAACCTCCTCTGCAAAGTAGTGTTGCCACAGATCAGACCAGTTCAAGCAGCTGGTGGGTTAGAGTACCATCCTTTTCTGATCTCCTAGTGACTCCTTTCCACTACTACTTGTGGAAGCAAATAGTGTTTTTTGCCTGGCTGCAAGCTGAGCTTGATGCTAAATCTGCTGGAAACACTGACTAGTGGGTGTCTCTTTACCTTCCATGCAGTTGCATATGGATTGGTTCCTGCAAGAGTTTCTAATAAACATTTTGATGGCCCTGTTTTACCACCCACATGGGAAGGCAATCAGAAAAACAAACAAACAAACAAAGCCAGACCCAAACCAAAAGCCCAGAGGAAAGAGGATAGGGGATTAAAATTAACAATGATCTCAATTCCCTGAGTTTCAGTTAAACAACCTCATTAATACTGTCTGTAGTGCATGTACTATGTCTGTGCTCCTTTCTCTGACAGGTCCCCAAATCACATTCCCTGCCATTCATTATGTGCAATAGGATAAAACATTTATTCAAAGTCATGTTTTATTCCTGGAAAAGTATCTATTTTTGCAAGCTCCAGACTCCTTTTAACGATTAGCTCTTCCCTTTGTAGGCCTGGGCTCTCTGCCCAGAAGATGGGTCCTGCTGGTCTTGATGGGATCATGCCATCATGCAGTATGGCCCTAGTGGGACAGACAGAGGCTTCACAGTTGCAGGTAACACAACCTGAGTTTGAGAATGGGACTATTCTGGAGTGTTCTTCATATTTCTTCTAATCCCTCTCTGTGTCATTGTGACAGGGACCTTGTCAGCCAGTGTAAGGTGAGGTATATTATATTTTGCTGAAATTTATGGAGTTTTCTCTTTTAATTCAGTGACCTTTTGGTCAGTGCTTGAATTTTGATTTAGGAATAACACTAATAAAAATGCAGCCTTCTGTTCTGAAATGCCCACTGTCCTTCTGTGACCAGAGCACACTGGGACTGACCCCTTGTTCTGACTGAGGAGGCTATGGACCAAAGGTGCATAGGAGGTGGTGGAGTCATCATCCCTGGAGGTGTTCAAAAAATGAGTAGACATAGCACTTGAGGCTATGGTCTAGTGGATAGGGAAACGTTGGGATGGTGGTTGGACTTGATGATCCTAGAGGTCCTTTCCAACCACAGTGATTCTAGGACTCTAGGATTATTTGAAGGGCAGCAGGAAGCTGGACATTCTGACTCCAGCTCTTCTCTACTTGCTTGACCAAGTTGCCTTTTAAATCCTGTCAACTTAACCTGGCCTTTAAGTGTGCAGTCTGTGAAAATGGGCATACTCTGAGTTACCCCCTGCAGATAAGGCAGCCGAGCTCATTTCCAGCAGCCCTTTGCCCATGAAAGCCAACCTAGACCTGAACTCACTTGAAGATGAGACTTAGAGTGCTGAAGGAGGAGGGGAGTGCAAACACACAGGAAAACCAGGTTTTGAACTTTACAGCTGGTTCTCAGCCCACTTCAGTTATTGACACATTCAATAAATCATCTCAGCAAGGGCGCAGACTGAGGAAGATTCACTGGAGCTCAGTGGCAGCTTTGCTGTTCAGAGCTCACAAATCACCCAGGGAGGCTTGTTACATGTCTGTAGGTGCCACTCAGGGCTCTGCAGTGTGTGGTGCCATTTGCACTACCTGGCTAGCACAAGGAAGATCCACTTCACCTCCCTGGTTACTTGTCTCTCTGCTAGAGAACAGCATTTTGTTCACATGCCCACGGCTGTCTGTGAAGGGAACACCATGAAGTCATGGCTATAACAGAGCTATTTAAAAAAAGAACCTTCAACAAGCAGAGGGTCCCATATAGCCTAGATTTCTAGGGCTTCCCCCTCCTAGGACCCAGCCCAGATGTCCTCTTCCTGTGTGATGTGCCCACCACAGAAGAGACAAGACATGTTGTGACCAAGCCACTGTTGCCCACAGTGCTCAACCAACAGCCTGCTCTCAAAATAACAAAGAGTAGAGCTTGGCTCTGGCTCTTCACAAAGCCTGTGAGAATGTTATAAATATTGAGACTCTGAACACTGCTAGAAATTTGGCTGAAAATGGCCAATGCATTCAGGAGTTATTAGGAGGGATAGTCTGTATGTTCTGTTAAGCCTTGTTTCCTGAGGAATCTGAGCTAAAATATTGCTGAGATCTCTTAAGGCAGTTATGCCCAAGTGCACACACTACTTTAGGTCAGGAAGCATGAAAGCAAATTAAGGTTTTAAATCACCATGGGTCAATTACCAAGTGGCTACTGCAACCTGTTATCTTTGCTGAACTACTGTGCAGGCATGAACATCTAAATCAGTGCTGGTTAACCCAGAGCTCTCAAAACAGGGCTGCTGAATCTCACCACTCTGCAATCATCTTGCTTTCAAATTGCTGTAAGAAAAATAAGAATAATAACAATATATATAAAAAAAATCTCTTTCTGAAAAAGGTTCAAGAGTTCTTCACTTGAATCAGCTATCACTAGTCTGAACTGAGGTACTGTTTAGGGTCCTATCTAGACTAGAGTTACAATGAAGTCAGAGTGGAAGAGTGATTAGTTATAATCTGATTATGAAGCAGCTGAATTTCACAAGACAGATAGGATGTTAAATTTCTGGTTTTGTAATCCCAGATTGGAGAGTTGGATTTGGACTTTCCTGATCTATAATAGAACATTGTTCCTGTAACTAGAAGTGTCTCAATTTAGTTCCTAAACAGAAGAATTCACCCAAAATTAATATTGTCAGCAGTAAAATAGCTGACTTTGGGAAGAAGATAGCACATGCTATAAAAAACATGACCCCACAAACACAATTTTCCCCTATAGACTGATAATGACTCATTTCAGTGTTGAAAACATAATTGAATTGCTCCTTACAGCAATTAGAAGAGTCTGTCAATGTGCAACTACTTAATTGTGTTTTCATACTGTGGACTCTCTGTGGCAAACTGAATGAGCCATTTTGATGGTGAAATTAGTTGGGTTTTGCTGCTTATTTTTTCCTAAATTCCATCCTGGACCAGAATTCACAGAGACTGAATAGTAATGGGGATTTTGGGGACTACAGGTCTGGGTCTTTCTCAACTGGCTGAAAATAGTCCCAGGGGGTTTGTTAAGCCTGTAGCTGCTCATGGTGTTGAGCTGTGCTCGCTTCCTGTCCATACCATTCAAGATGAGGATGGTTAGCAAAGAGCTCTGGGTGAAACATCATGTTCTAATCCATTTGTTATATCTGAAGGGCATTAAGATCACATACACTGCTTTTGTAAAATTTAGCCATCAAGAGAAAGGGAAGTGACATATATCTGGGTAGAAGGTACCATCTGAAGATGGTCTGGGCTTGCTGTTTGGGTCAAAGCAAATAGGATGGCTAGAAAAGGAATAAAAATGTTACCTTCTGTGCATCCCTGACAGCCAAATGGACAGGCAGCCTCAATAAGGCTCACTCCCCATGGAAGCTGGTGCATGTGTCTGGCTTGGTTGATTTAAGCAAAAGCACAAGCCCTAACAGGGACAGAATTCACCTTGTTAGAGCGGCCTGGAGTTGCCTCTCTAGTTCAGGCAGGTTTCTCTTTAACAATGTTTTCTTATGTGCTCATCCCAAGAGAGAAAGGAAGAAAAAAGGTTGTTTGTTTCTCTGCTAAGGGGAGTCTCAAAGATAATCAGAGCAACTGCCGGATGGTGTGAGGTACCCAGGGAAAGCAAGCTGTGCCCAGGAACATCAGGATTCCTTGTTAAGGGATCGCGTAGGGAAAAGCCAGCACATCTCTTTGCTGCTCTGGCTGCCTGCCACATTTCAAAGTATGAGCCAACTCTGTCTGGGCAGCTGGATCTGCTTGTGGACTCTGCCAATGACAAGGCAGCCAACTTGCGAGAGTGAGAGGTGGTCAAGCTGTCAGAAACCATCTCTTATTTGGAGCTATTATGAAGGAGATACAAATGCAGAACCACCTCCTTCACTCTGGCCAAGACCAGCATCCTGAGCAAAGAGGCATCACTTCCTTGCCCATCAGCCTTTGTGATTTAATATGGGCAAGTGGATGTAGAGCTCTGAGCCTAAAATCTAGTGGTTTGGGAGGCTTCAATCTTGTGTTGTATTTTATCTATCATGCCTTCAATTCAGAGCTGCAAAATGATCCTTTTTATCTCGAGTCCTGTTGCTGGGCAGCTGCAATAGTCATAGGCTGCAGTTATGTTAGGACAGTCAACCTGTGGTGTCTCAGTTGAGAGCACTACAAAACCAGCAAATGATTTTATTCAGCTGCTGAAACATCCCAGAGGACAAGCTGTGCCCTCCAAACTAGCAGATTTGGAGCCAGATCTGAGTGTCTTTATAGCCCAAAGAGAGTTTAGATCCAGGGCTGTTTTCAGGCCTGAACGATTAATGGCAGGATCTAGGATGTGTTTGAAATGGAAGTTCTGCCATGAACAAAGGACAGTCAACCTGGTCATATTTGCAACCAATATCTTGTTTGAACCATGGGTTGGCACGTTGTGTTCATAAAATACTGCATTTCACATATGAGGATATACTGATATTTTTGCAAGAATTGTTTTCTTGTCATCAAATAAAAAAAGAAAGAATGTCATTCTAGTCAAAGTGGGAAGACTTGTCTGGTCTTGGCTGATTAGCCTTGATAACAGGACTTGGAGAATTGAGTGATGTTAGGAATTTCTACTGTCTGTTAACTTCATATTCATTATGAAAGTGTAGCAGGAGTTTCAATCACGCTGCTTTGCACTTGGAAACTGTTTAGCTCAGCTCAAGACAGTGTGGGAACAGTCAAAAATGCTGGAAAACATACCTGTGATTCCACCAGGGAAAGCTTGGTTTCAGGGGTAGGATAAGCCCTGGAGACAGGTGAGTCCATTAAATAGCTCAAAGTAAGTTAAAAGAGGAACCATTCTCCCTTGCAGTGGGTAAAAGAAGAAGGAAGACAGTCAAGATGGATTGCAAGACAAATGGCAATATTTGAAGGATGTGTTTTGGGGAACTTGAGAGGTGTCAAATGCTGTTTAAAGCTTCAGGAGCTGCCCTCCCACCATGGCAGTGTTTGCTGGAGCCAAGGTCTGGCACACTGGAGGGATCTGGGTTTGCTGGGGTTGTTGGGTGCTCCCTCATGTGTGCACGGACTGACTGGCATGTTCCCCACGGAACGTGCATCGTGTGTGCCACGCTTCAGCCAGGGCTCTTGGTGCCTGTTGGGAGGTGTCATGGGCTATGCTGCTTCTCTGGCTGCACAACCCTGATTTCTGAATGAGTCGCTATGAGAAGGCATATCCTCACAACCAAAGGGACTAATAAACTACTTGGGTTTTCTGTAAAATGAGGAAAAAAATGCGTGATTGAAGAAAATAGGTATTTCCCATAGAAGTATTTTGTTTTCCTCACTGTGTTGTAGAGATTAATAATGCATTGCATCTGAGCAGGGGAAGCAGCTCAGCACTCTCTCCTTCCTGATCTGAATGAAAAGTAAAAGAAAAAATAAAATAAAAAAAGGAAAACCAAAACAAAACACAAAGGGTTGTGTTTTTTTTCACTTTCCACATTTACTTAAAAAAAAAAACAAACCTACAATCAAACCCTCAAAGCACCAAAGTAATTTATTTTGGCAAGCATACCAATTCACCATTTGGGAATGAAAATCTGAAATGTCTTGGTTTTAAAATGGTAAAATAAGTCCAGCTGGCATTTAATGAATTTTCTTTAGCTGAAGGTATTCCTGTTACCCCCCTAAACAACCTCTGCTCCTGCACCAGTGGAAGCTGGGAGCAGGGCTAGAAATAAACTATTTACCTGCATAAAAATACTTGGTAGAGATTTACATAATCTAATCCTAGGTCTTTGTATCTCCTGGCTCTGTTTCTCATGGTAATCATGCAGTTGGTGGAACTGGACAAGAAAGAAAAGAAGATTCCTTATTTTTTTTCCCCAGTATGAATCATGTATTTCAGTTTCTGTGTTTCAAAATATCTGGTCACCCTGCTTTAAAGGAGACAAACTTTGTTTCAGACAAAGACATGAAATAGAATGTCATGCTTTGCCTCCAGAAGCTGTGTTGGTTGATGGTTGACTGTCAAACTGCCTGTGCACCTTGTGGGGTGTTCACAGAGTACTAAGAGCTATTCAGCAGTACAGATAGGGAAACTGAGGCACAGATGGGCTTCTCCTTCCCAGAGGTTGGTGGCAGAACTGGCAATGGGACTTGCTTCCCTTTGGCCCCTAAGCCTTTCTTCTTGTAGTTACCACAGAGACCAGATATTACCTTTTACATGTGCTGTTAAAGCAAGAGTGAGCAGGTCCAAAATCTCTGGACACAGCTCTGAAACTGGCAATCAGCCCAAGAAGGGGAAAAAAAAAGACAAAGCACAACAAAGAAAAATAAATAAATAGAAGAAACAAAGCTTCTGAGGAAGCAGGAAAGGCCGCTGAGCAAGGTTAAAAACAACCTGTGTCTCCAAGTCCTTCCCACATCATCCTGGTCCTCATCCACATGTGTGAGTTTGGGTAGGAGGACCCCGTTGCAGCAGCAGGATGCTGATGCCTTTTGCATTGCTGAATCCCTGGTGACATGGGTTAATTGAATGGACATATTTCATTAAACAAAGCCTTTGCCATCTGTTCTGTCCCAATTAAAAATGCAGCAGAGAACACATTTCTCCATTACAGTGGTGGGGAGGGGGGAAGATACCAGTGTTTTCAAATCCTGTCAAGTTTTTCTGTAAAACAGCCTCACAGCTGGGAATTTTGGTTCCTTTCTTGGGATGTGTCTCTCAGACCACTCATTTTGCTCTCTGAAACAGGAGTTTGGCTGGATTAAGAAATAGGAACTTTTGCAGAGGGTGTCCCTTGGTGGTGGTACATGGCACTGGAAGGGCTGTTTGCTCTGCTCATGCCTTGACCAAGGCAATGGGGAAAGAGCTCCCTATGAGCTGTTATAGTGTTTTACCTTCATGGTGATAGAAATCCCACGTTGATAATATGCTGAGTCCCCATGCCTTGTTTAGGGAAAGCATCTTCCAAGGTGAACTAAGCTGCTGAGTAACAGACCTCTTGTTTGTTTTATTTTTTTTTATTGCAAATACACAAGCAACCAAAAGTTGTCCCTTGAAATTAGAGAGCCAGTGGTGCACATCACTGTTTGTGGTCATGTCCTGCATGTCCAGCTACAAGTGTGTTTAGTTACTGCTCTATCCACTTGCTTGGGATGTTGGGAATCAGCAGCTATCAGCCGGGAGAGGCAGGAGGAGGATCCAGAAGCAAACGCCTGATGTTGTCCTAGGAGATGATTTCCAAAGCAGGAGGCAGGTTTGTTCTGACCTTTAGGAGGCAGAGCTGATTTGTTTTGTTGCTGTGCTGTGGGTTTTTTAATGTTCCCATTAATCATTTTCATTCAGATGAAACCTGCAAGTGTGCAATGTGCAGAATTCATTTCATCAAGCTTGCGTGTGTGTTTGTGTGTCTTTAAAAAAATACCGCAGCCAATTCTGTTAAATTATTAGTCCTGGATTTCTCAAATTTACTGTCACCCTCAGGTAAAATTGCTACTGCAACTAAATAAAACCTCTGGAAATGAATTCTATCTCCTGACAGCCCTTAAGCCCTTGAGGCATTTAAATTCTGGATTTAGCGGCAGGATTATTACTTCAGTGCAGCAGTTAACCATGTCTTTAAGCAGAGTTGCCTGTAATAGTCAGTCCTGATTCCACAATGCTTTTACAATAGCTCTTTTTTGTTATGCACTTCTAATGTAAGTTGTGGGATCAAGCATCCCACACTGCTTAAAAGACCCACTTTAAAGTTGCAGCCTGAATTACTTTGCATCTGGCTCCTGCTGCACTGTGTATGTACCTCATTTCCCAACTAGAGCCTTCTTGGCAAAAATTTCAATGCACTTTTCTGTTTGTTTGCTGGTGTTGTTGCTTTCCTAATGGCAGTAGCGCTGCAGGGGGCTTCATTTTGCTCTCACCACTTTTTAATGGTTTCAAACTCTCTTTATTGCCGAAGCCAGCTTGTCCATCTGCCCCGTTTCAGGAGGTGGTGATGGGCCCTTGCATGGCTCAGCTAACACGGCTCTGGCCGTGCAGCCGACAGTGCACAGGAGATGGCAGGAGAAGCTGAGGGAGGCTGGTGAGCTGGGGCCTGCTCCCCAACATCAGCAAACAGAGAGATGCTGGAGGAAGAAAGAAGAGTGAAACAAGCCAAGGAGGTGGAAGCTGTGCAGAGCATTACCAAGGATATTCCTTTTCTTCTTTATTCATGTTAATGCTGTACTAACAGCCTAACTATACCCTCTGTCTTTCATTTGAGGGTTTCATCTCAGGCTACTGTTCTTTTGCAAAGACAGTATCAAGCAAAGCATCCCATCTCTCATTGCACCAAAGAGGAGGGAACACACCCTGGGTGCCTGTGGCATGCTGATGTGCCTGGGCAAAGACACTCAGGTTTGGGGAGCCAGGGGCAGTAGAGCTAGCCAGAAGGTGCTGTGCTGATTTACCACTGGTGGTAACTGGGCAAGTGGTGGAAAGACTTACTGATAATATTTGTGACCCTGGCAGGTGCTCTGGGGATCTGATGTTTAGCAGAAGGTCACTAGTAGAAAGACAGAAGAGAAACATCACCATGCTCTTTATTTTGTAATGTCTCTGAAGAAAGTCTTAACTCCATGTTAATCTTAGTCCTGCTTAAATACCCTGTGTGAATACTGATGAATTTATGAGCACTTGAACTCAGAGATTTTGGCCAGCTTCTGCTGATCCTACCATCAAACACAGTTAGTTGTGATGTCTGAGCAATTTGAATATTCAAAGGTCAGGATGATCCCTTTCCTCCTCCCACTCACATCCCAGCTTTCACAGATTTGAAGATACCATCATACTTTGGATGAAGGAAAAACAAGTCTGACTCCATCCAGAGCCAGCTGCATCAGTAAAGAGCCCAAACAGATTTCTCTTGCTTGCTATTTGTGCCTAGCTCCTGATCAGTGCAGCTGCAAGACATTTATAAACAGACCTAAAATATGTCTGTGCTAATTGCTGACAACTTCGCTTGAGTACCAAATCCTGAAGTAGACCAAAGTGGTGATGGTCCCCAAGCTTCCTAGAAGATGCCTGTTTCTCAGCTCATAGGCAATTTTTGTCAAGTCCCTGGTGGAGAATCCATAACTCAAATGCTTAGCAGTGATAAAATGAATTACTGTATCCTGTGAGACTTTTGCTAGCTCCTAGCTTGTCCTTCTCCCAGCTTCCCAGAGCAGAGGAGGCAGACGTAGGCAGCGTGGAGGGGCTGTTAGGGCGAGGGTTGGAGCCAGTTCTTATTCAGCTGGGGTTAGAAGCAAGGGCCTTACAGCAGCCCCAGTGACACTGCCAGATCAGCATCAGGCATGTCTGAGATGGAGGTGGCAGCAGCCCTCTGCCCAGCACTGGGTGGAGGCAGAGGCACTAGCAGAGGCAGGTAATGCCAGAGGTGAGCAGGGGACTGTCTGTCTCTGCTCCGTGTGCCGTGGTGCTCTGGAAGGGTTTACAAGCTGGAGACCAGGGCTGCAGGAGGGTCAGCCAGGGTTCAGGGTAGTGTCCAGGCTCATTATGCCTGGGGATCCCCTGGTGAATAACACCACAGCACCAAGTCCATGGGCACAGATGTCTCCACCCCTCACTCCACTGAGCCGTGTAATGGAGAGCTGACTGTTTGTGACAATTTAGGGCAGTGCTCTGGCTGGGAGGTCAGTGTAAATTAGATGGCGTGATGAGAATAGTGAGGACATAACTGATGGGCTTAGCATTTTCTAGCTTGGAATAAATAAATTCCCAAGCATTACAAATTTACAGTGAGCAAAAAGGATTCAGCCCTCTCCTTGGTGTGCTTGTGTGTCCACTGATAGGCACTAACACGGTAGTAGAGGCCAGCCAAAGTAGCTTTTACAAATCTTAGAGACAGATCAGGGCTCAGATGCTCTTTTCTGCTTTCAGGCACATCTTGGATCTAGGACAAAATGTGTGCCTGCCTTAGGAGAAGGTCCATCCTGCTGTGGAAGACATACAGACTCTGTTTCAATGAATAGAGTCCTGTTAACATCCACTGGTCTCACAGAACCAAAACAGTCCTGTCAACCATGGGCAGTTCTGTCCTTTCCCTTGTCCAGCAATAAGCACACCTGCCTTCCATGGCTGGACAATCCTTCTAGGCACCAAGGTTGAAATGGATTTGTTACCTGGGGCTCAGATTTTAGACGTGGATATTTGACCATCTTCTATGGAGAGCACACAGCAGGATGTAAAGAAAATCTGTCACAGTATCAAGCCATGCTGCCCAGGAGAAGGAGGGAAGGAAGCTCTGGCACGTAGGACCTTCATGGTTGTTGGACAAGAGCTGGGCACAGCTGGCATTGTGTTCTGGGATGGGTTCAGAGTTTCCTGTTGCAGATCTGGGCTGTGATTACCTTGTAGAGCTGAGAGTAATGGCTAATTAATCTGCTGAGTGATGGAGAGATGGGGCAAACCTGCCCCTCCTGGGCTCAGTTCCAGCTACAGACACCACAAGGGCTTAGGTTTTGCAAATGCAAAATTGCATGAACAGTAATAGGGACACCAAATCTCTGCTCAGGACTGAAAAGATGTGAGTGGCTTTCCCCTCCTCCCCTGGTGAGGTTAGAGGGGAAAACAGAATGGAGTTGCCCTTCCCCTTCTGTTTTCCTTCCCCACTTCACAAGCCTAAAATCCGGATAGCTGCTACAGACACAGTGAAAAATATCCTTCCTATGGCTGTATCCCCTTCCAGAGAAGTAAACACATATACAAATGATGCATTTTGATTATTGTCAGAAGTGATGAGGAATGTGCACGACTGTGAGCCAGGAACAATGCATTCATTTGCTCACCATTTCTTTGTGCCTTTTGACCTTCCTTTGAATCCTTCTAAGCTGGATGGTTACATCTGTCAGGGCAGCTGTACCTTAACCTGCTGGGACCAAAAGCCTGATGCAGGGAAACTCAGTGCCATCCTTCTCTGCCTGGAGCCTTGCATTACCTGATGTTCTCCCAGTGCTTCCTTCACTGCACCCACCCTCCTGTGCTTCATGCATTCAACCTGCTTCTGCCCCGATCACCTTAAGCAGGGGGGAGCACATCTAGGACTGTCCCCTGCCCTTGGTGGTGCAGAGAGCCAAGGTTCTCAGCTTCTGGGACCACTGTGGAAGGCAGGGAGGCGGGGCAGCAAACTGAGAAGTGTCCCATTAATTCCACCACCATCATTTCCCTGCCATGCAACGTGGCTGATGAGCTTGTCAGGCATCAGACCAC
Organism: Merops nubicus; assembly: GCF_000691845.1. NCBI lineage: Eukaryota > Metazoa > Chordata > Aves > Coraciiformes > Meropidae > Merops > Merops nubicus. The sequence continues at coordinate 107,636 of NW_008587675.1, forward strand.
AGCAAGACAGAAGGTCAGTTATTGCAAACAATGGCCAAGGAGTTTCATTTAAGTAGCGTGACCGTGCTACTGTAGAGTGGCTCTGACTCAGTCTGCTCTTTTGCATAGCTTTGCTGCAAAACTTTTCCATCCTAGAGTCTGTCTGCTGCAGATCTTCCCAGCCTAATCTGCAAAATGACCTCCCCCTCTCAGTGAGTGTCGTTTCAGCAGTTGGTCACAGTCTGAGGCTCTGCAGGCTGTTTCATCATTAGGTGGAAAAGAAGAGCATGGGAAGTATAGGGGTGAGGGGTGTTGTCTGTTTGTGATGTGTGAGCAGAGGCTGGTTCCTGAACCCTGTTTCTAAGGGATGTCTATGCAGTTGTTTGTTTTTTTTTTTTTTTATAAACAGCTCCAGGTAAGTGCTCCCAGTGCCTGAGAACAGCTGGAGACCCTAGAACTGTATTGGGGAGTTAATGAGCCTAGGTTTACAGAGGCCTGATGTGACAGGGGCTGTTTGTGTTGATAACCCAGCAGCATCACTGTATCATGACTGTGATATTAGCCTGAGACTCTGCTCCGAGTTTGCCCTCAGTGTCTGGTCTCTTCAGCCTTGCCTGAGCTTGGTGCTTTTCTACATCTGCTCTTCCCTTGCTCTCCTGCCCCTCCCTCCAGAGCAGGGCTGTGGTTAACAACTCCTTGGCAATGGGGAGGGAGTAGAGCTGGATGTTGTGTCCCAGCACTCCCTGCTCTGCAAGAGCTGCTTTTCATTCCTGGTTGATAGGAATTAGAAGGCCCCAAACTGGATCATGTCCCCACCTGAGGGAAGACAATCCTGGGATTGACCACAACCCACCCTAAGAAGAGATTCTCCAAAGTGCCACACAGCTTTCCAAGTGGCCACAGTTTATCCTCTCTGCAGCCTGGTGCTGCCATGGGGACAATGTTCTGCAGCATCCTCTCTCCTTCCTCATAGTGCCCACTGCAGAGCCTCAGCAGGGAAGGATTTCTCAGGCTAGATGGACCCTGTCATTTTTCTGGCTCTTTCCAAGCAGCACCTCAGTGCCAACCTTGCCAGATTGCATCAGAACAAAAGAATGGAGGTTCTTCTTACTCCCTTGTTATTTATTTACTTGGAGGCAAGTGGTGGGGAGCCTGGCAGTATTTGGCTTCCTCCCTGGGAGGCAGGATTAGCAGAAGGTCTTCTCAGATGGTGGGTCAGGCAGATGGCTGGAGGTAACCCCCAGGGCAATGCTGAGTGAAGAGCACAAACCACGCTGGGAGGGCAGCCAAGGGGAGGTCTGCTTGGGGAAGCAGAGAGCAGCCCCGACCTCGTCCCTGGTGCAGACCCCAGCAGATTCCTGCCTTGCTAGAGGCGTGGTCCCAGCGGCACTGGGGGGAAGGAGGAACCATCTGGCCAGTGCTGCTGCCCTCCTTGGCAGGAGGTCTGGGAGTGCTGGCTGGGGCTGCTGGTAGATCATGAGCTGCTGCTCTGCTTCTCCTGGCTGGCTTAGCCAGGAGAAACCGTGAATGTCTCAATGCAGGGAAAGGAATGAATCATAACAAGGGTGAAAACTGGGTGCTGGTTCCCTCTGGAGGCTGGGGGCCAGAAATGGCTGTATTGTAGTGAAAATTATCTGGAATTGAGGGTTGAGTGTTGTTTTGTTTTGTTTTTCTTTAGCTGATTTGTGACTAATAGAGCTGCTTTAATGAAGCTAAATTCCTCAGCTTGAACCTTACCTACTACATCCAGATGCTGCAACACAGCTGTAACTATAGTCTAACAAATGTTGCCCATATTCACTTTGTCTTTTGTATTGGTTGGCTTCATGAGAAACCAGAGTGCAAAAACACAACGCCAGCAAATGTAGCTACAACAGGTTGTTTTGCAGGGTAGAGGAGAGCCAATTGCTCAGTCTCCCAGTCTCTGCTAACATTGCATCTGTTTGAAGTAAATGTTTCAGTGAAAAGCTGGCTCTGCATGATACATAAAAAGTCTCATTTCTGTCAGGGTATGAGACAAACAAGGGCTGAGCTGGAATTTGAACTAAGTGGGAGCTCATTTGCTTTTACCACTCATTTGCTATTTTAAAAGTTATATTTTCTTTTCTTAAAAGGCTTGTGACCGTCTGTTAGGAAAAGATGCAGTATAGGGATAGGGGAAAGAACAGTGGTTGAAAATACCTTATTGAGCTATACAAAAACATCATTTATGAAAGGAAAAAATAACTGTCCTCATCAGTGCATTAACTCATGTCATGACTTTTTAATGGCAGTGTTATAGGTTAATTAGTATCTCAGCTGTCCTTGTGCCTACCAGAGTTCTTCACAAGGGATCGTGGTCTCATCGGGTAAGACTCCTGTAAAGAAAATCCTTCTATAAGCAGTTTAATATCTGTGTGTGTGCATGGAAATATTTTGCTCATATTAGCAGAAAAAGATACTAAAAGGACCGGGAAAAGAAATACTTTTGAGTGATAGAAAACCTGCACACTATTGAGGTTCTGACTGGGTGCTCAAAGAGGAATTATCTTCTCTTGTATTTTCCTACACATTGGCTTTCTCAGCCTGCTTTAGGACTGAATTGATGCACAGAGCTGCAAAGTGGTTCCCTCTGAAAGACCCTGCTTGCACTCCTAGCTCTTGTGAATTAGAGGTAACATCCAGAATGGCAACGATCCACCTCCCTTTGAGCATCACTGGGTGCCTGGTGGTAAAACCAGATTAATGTTGCATTGGCCTCTCAGCTCGTGCTGGCTGAACACAGCAAATAGCAAAGGTAATACAATGCTCCTCCATAGTATAGAGAGGGGGAAAAGGCAGAATGGCCTTTTATCTGGGGAAGTGAATGGAAATGGGAGCCTCTGGAGTCCAAGAGGCAGAGGAGTCTCACTGAAAGGATACCTCTGGCTGAATCTACTGCTGTAAAACAGAAGGGAAGGCTAAGAAAAGCCATGACTTCTGTGCCTCAGTCACTGTGCATATCACACCCTCTTGGACTTGCACATCCCCTCTCTTTGCCTCCTCGTAGCTCAGAACTGTCCTGTTCTCCAGAAGTAACGAGGCAGGTCGGATATCACAGCAGAATAATGTGGTTTCAACTGGAGCTTCCAGACTGGTGGTCTCCACCATGCTGGTGTAGAGATCACTGCCCTGTTGCCCAGCAGATGTGGTTCCCAAAGGGCTCTGCAGTTTCAAAAAGGGCTTCCCATATAAAAAGGTGGGTACTGCCACCCTGGATCACGTATCTTTAAGAGAATTTGTAGCAACTCACACAGATAATGGAGGTGAATGTGTGTGAAGGCTTCTGTGAATGGAATTTCTGTGACCAGTGTCACAGTGTTCTTGGAGGAACCAAGACTGGATGAGTCTGGAAAATCATCTGCCTCTGATCCCCCAGGTCTCATCTGGGCAGGGCAGGGCTGAAGTTTACCTTGCAGTATGTCAGTATCCCCCAGACACGTTTAAACTCTGCCAGAAACCAAGACACAGCACCAGGCTACATGTGGTGGCACGATTTCTGGCCCAGAGCTAGCTCATATTTAGCCACTTTCTGCAGGTGGAGTGAGTATGCAATGACTTTGCAGAGAGGTGGTAAAAAAACTCACTTTACTGTTGCTCCTGCTAGACTCAGGCTGGGATAAAAAGCCTTAAACCTTAAAGCTGTTTGTCAGCTTACTTTTTGGACCAGTATAGACACCTCTGAAAGGAAAAAAAAAAAAAATTAAAAAAGCAGGATAGTTAATTTCATTTTTTTACTACTGCAGTCTGCTTCATAGAAGACCTCTTAGGACAAGGAATCCCTGAAATTTATAAAAACCACGAGCAACATCTGCTTTTCACTGTGCTTTCCACGGGAAGGAATGTTTTCAAAGTTGACAGGGACCGTAGCTGCGTCTTCTGAATCTTAAAAAGCAGATTACAGGCAAGACTAAAGGAAATAGGGACCACTTGGTTCCTGGAGAGGAGCCCAATTGCTTCATTAAAGAAGAGTTGTCACATGCTTGTTTCTTAAATCCTGCTAAATACCTGCTTAGCAGCATTATTGACAGGCTTTTCTCATGAACATTGAGCTGTTAAGCTGCTCCTAGTTTACTGCAAGAGGTTAAAGGATTTCTCAAAGCTCCCAATGAAAGCCTTACTAACTGGATTAACTGCTAACATGGATTTAGGCTTTGAGTCAGATTAACCTCCATTGCTCAAAGTAGGTTCTTCTTGTTCATCTTTTCTTCCCTTTTCCTTCTCTTTTTCCTCCCAGCTTTTCCCTTTTTGTTCCTTAGGAATAAAGGGAAAAATAAGGCTCTGTGCCTGTATTGGAGCAGTGGGACATGGTGGATGCAGGGGTTTGGGATTAAAGAAGCTGCTCCAGGGATGTGACCTGTGTGTGAAGCAGCATCACAGCTCAGTCTCCTGGGCTGTGTTAGATGTGACTGTTTCTACAGGGCCTTTAGAAATGGGGGTAGCCCTGAAAAGAGTAAGGAGAGTTATTCGTTGGTCTACAGATTTGTCTTCTTCTGGCCTTTGCCATTATCTTCCTTAGATTTCCTGCGCAGCACGAGAATCATGAACTCTTCCCTAAAGGGATTTAACTATGCACTTGGCTGGGCAGTTAGTAGAGAAAGAAGCTCAAATAGGATAACCCATGGTCTTCATAGCACCAAAGACCTGAAGTTAACCTGATTTAGGCTGTAGTTAAATGTGTATTACTTCAGCATCTTAGGAGGAGGTAAGCACCCTCTGCGCTCCTGCTTTGGCTGATTGTTTCTGCCATCACACTGGTTTCTGAGCTAGTGGGGCATTTGTAATCAGGGCTACAAACCATCTACTGCCCAATTTAGAGACTTTTCCCTCTGTGTAGCAACATGCCCATCCACAAGCAGTCTTGATCCCCGTTGAAGGGGTGAATTCGGCAGCCCTGCTCACTGCTGTGTGAACCCACAGTCTTGGAGCTGGTCTCCTGAAGTGCAAGAATCTCTTAGTACATGCTGAAGAGTGGCATGAGAAAGCAAACAGAGATGTAGGCTAGAAGGAGCCAGGGTGCAGCAGTGTGGTTGCTCTTGCCTGACCAAATTGGCATATGAGTTGATTCTCAGCCCAGAAAAGAGATCAAGGAATTGAGCCAATGCTTTTTCTGTTTCTCAATCATCTACTCACTGCACAATTCTGACTTCTCAATTACCTTTTTTTTCCCAGTGCATACAAATGATGCAATGGCCACGTGATGTTCATCACACCAGGGCTGTGGCACTGTCTGGCCCATGCAAGGAGTCACAGCTCTTGGCTGCCTGTGGGGAGTGAATCTCATACTGGGGCCACTGAGGCCCCTCCTCAGGGTGGTGACACGTCCCCAGGGATGGAGCTGCCTCTTTTATTTAGCTCTGTCTGCTTTGCTGGCTTGGATAGAAGCCCAGCTGGCCCAGCACCATGTTGCTGAACAGTGACTGAAATATAAGAAACTCCTGCACAGTGTTTATACCCCATTTAGTATCACCCACAAACGTGTCCAGCACCAGCAGCCCTGGGTGCAGCAGGGTCTCACAGTATCACCGAGTTCCTGGACTTTTCAAAGAATGTTGTTTCTAAGCTTGCTGTCTGATGACTCCAATGGGTCCCCCAGAGTTCTGGCAGTCCCCTGCTTTTCTCTGGGCCCCCTGGGATTTTATGCACTTCTGTTCTGCTTTGTGGCCATTCCCCCTCTCAAACTCTTCTGACTCTGCTCCTCCAAAAGCTATCAGCAGGATCCAGACCACCCTGCTTTCTCATTTCCCTTGAACACTAATCAGCTCTCCCATGCACTTCTTAATCTCATGTTCTTCGAGTCCATCCCAGCTGCCTTTATCCCAATCTAATCCATTTTATCTGAATTGCTAGCCTGCATTTCTAGCTTCCCTTACACCTTCCTTCTCCCCAGCCCCCTGTCAAGTCTGTTTAATCTCCCATCTCATGGTTGTCCCTTCGAGCAGCTCCTCCTCCTCCTCTTTCCTGCAGCTTCTCTGCCTTCTCCCTGGTCTGCACCAAACCTCCCCCAGGTGCTCAGCACCAGCCTGTTCCTGCCTCATCGCTGCCAGGGGATTTTCCCACAAATTCCCTTTACTAATTTCTTCCCACACCTCCCTACACATCCCCTAGGGAAAGTCAGCACGCTCATTTTGTGCTCTCCCTCAGCAAATACCCATTTCTTCCAGGCAGTTGCTCCAGGTGTGTGACACAGCGAATCCTGTCAGCCAGAGGCGTGGTTCTCTGGGAGACCTCTGACAAAGGGTTCAGGTGGTGGCATTGCCTGGCTGCCCTCTGGCAGGTCTTCCTCTCACCACGTGCAAAGACCTCCAGAAACCTCACAAGCTTGGCCACAGCCACATTTCTTTCCTTGCAGTGCTGGTGGAGCTAGACATGCACTTGGGAGCTGTTCATATCCTGCCTGCCCCTTTAGGCATCCGAGCTGTTATTTGTGGAATTCCTTATGGTTTGACACTTGGCATTTTACAGCACGGGCCTGTCATATCCCTTTTATATCAGATGATAAAAATAAGGTTTCCTAGCCTTGCGGCCTGCAGTGAGACTGGCCAAAGAAAAGGGAGAAGGGGAAGAACAGAATGAAAATCTGTTAAATAAAAAGGTCAGAAGAAAGTGAGCTGGTTATGAGGCGTGAGGGACAGTCACCTGCTGTGATTTAGTGAAGTGACTGGAAAAGGAGATGGATAGATAGATTATTGGGAATGCAGCTCTTAAGGCAGTGCTTCCCTGTCAGGGTACAAATTCACCAGTCCTGTGGCAGTCATGAAAAGAGAGGATTTGTACCTTGGATCTTCCTTTTTGTTCTTGCAGGTACTCCAGAGCCCTTCTGAGCTCCCTTCACGTTGAAACAACCTTAAATTTCTCCAGTTTATTCTCTGTTCCTTTAATTCTCCCTTGAGCCAAGGGAGGCAAACCCTTTGATGCATTGATAAGACTTTGCTTCCCACTGCCTGACATTCAAATGTCCCTTTAGTGAAAATGCATGGGCTCTGTCTGGGGAAGGAGCCCTGCCTTCAATTACACAGCAGTCGGGAGACCCCCTGCCCTCCCAGCTTCTTAAGGGGCTGTTTCTGAAGAATCTCCTCATTGTAACAGTGGCATAAAAGCACTTGAGTGTGACTAAGTATTGGCCTTGATGGATTTCCTAGATCTAATCCCAGGCACATTATCCCAGTGTTGGCATTACAAGAAGAATGATGAATTTTAATAGCAAATCAGAGACTTCCTGGTGGTTAGTTCCTTCTCGGAGGGAGGCACCAGGCAGAGCTACGGGTTGTGAGATCAGAAACTGGGCTGTGGCCATCCCCCTGCCTTTGTAGGCTGCACAGGGTTGTGAGTCAAGTACTTGCTTGTATAAACAGACATTCTATTGGAGATCTCAGACTGGTGAGCCTGGTCTCTCTCTGCCTTATGTTCCAGTGGGTTTGTTATGGGACAACCTTTTGGCAGCCTTGCCTGTTAATAACAGGAGCAGCGTCTACTGAGGATGAATTCTCTCCCACTAGTCAGATAGAAATGCAGATGAGGTGTCATGCCAAGGCTGTTGGGATTTTTCCAGACAACCTCCCACTGCTGGGAAACCCATCATATTCCCAGGAGTCCATTGTGCCCATAGGAAATAACCAAATCATTTCATCTTTGGAACGGGACTGGCTACCTTGTGGGGCAAATTTCCTTGTAGTCTGCTCCCCCAACACTGATTTACATGAGTGCTTTATATTAGTAAAGTCTGCAATTTGTGATATTTTATAGTTAAGAAATGTCTGCCAGGTGTTAGTGGTTTGGGTTTTGGCATGTAGTGGCCAGGGTAGCAAGTACTAATAGATGATTCTTTCTGACCATTTCCAGCAGTCACCTTGCCTACTTCTTGCTGACACAGTTCTTACAGTAATTAATGAGCTGGCACATTCCTAGGAGCCTTGTCAACGAATTAATCTCTGCACAGAGGGAATAGCTGAACACAGGTTCCTCTTGTTGTCTCTGGCAAACAGGAGGGACGGAGAACCTGCAGGCAGGGAGGGAGGGGATGTGTAAAGAGGCCCTGCTTTAGGGCTGGCAGAAATTATACATGTTGCATATATTTTGCTTACATCTGGTGTTATCCTCTTGAGGTTTCATGGGTCTGATTAGAGTTTCTGATGTGGTTACTTTGCCTGGCGAGGGAGTGTTGTTCATTATTAACTTGATGCTACAGAAGCAGAGAAGAGCTTCAGCTCCATCAGTTTTTTGGAAGCATTTTGTCCAAGTAAGCAAAGAAAGGTGAGATCTAGAAGGATAGTCAACCCAAGGAGCTTGATCTTGATAAATTGTGTTTAATGTTAGGTCACACTCTGGGGCAGAGGCTGGAAGTGAAACAATGAGGGAAAACAGCAACTCCCTGTGGGGCTCCAGACACATTCTTTATTGCCACTGGAGGAAAGGTGTCCATAGAGGTGGCAGAGGAGCATGTCCTTCCTTCTTCCAAGGTCAACAGATTGTAGGAAGCCCTCTGGCCTTGCACTGCCATCCTTATCTTCTGTATCTCATTATGCTCAGTGACTCAGTAAACTTGAGAGAGGCTCTCCAGGCAGCTCCTGAGTGACTCTCCCCAAGGACCACATGTCACAGCTGACCTTGTGCTGCTCCCAGACTGATTTTTTTTTTTTTAAACATTGGTCAAAGTCCCTCAGTGAATTATCACTAAAGGATAGGAAAAGATGAATGAGTGGTGGTCTCTGAAGTTGTGTCCAGCGTGAATAAAGCAGAAAACATGAATGTGAAGACTTTGTGACTAGAAACACAGAGCTCTGCATTGAGAGTTCATTGGTCCGAGTCTTTGTTGCCTTCATTGAGCCATCTCATGGTAAGTGCATCAGTTAATAATTATAAATCCTGTTAAATGTTCAAGAGTCTTTCCTGAAGAAGAAAAGTCTCTTTCCTCTTCCAGTGTGACTCTCCTATAGGAGAAGATTTTGCACTTCTGCAGTAGGGGTGGAGTCAATAATGTGGGTCGGGGCAAGCCTAGGATTTGATACTACTTTGTGATCAGGTATTTGTTAATCCAGTACTTAAAAAGCTATTGAGAGAGGGAGAAGAACAGCTTCTGAGAGGAAAACAGCTCTGTGTTGGAGTCTATTTTGATCTTACATGGCTAAAAAAAAGAGTCAATGAATTCAGATGTTAGTGAATGTTGTTTATTCTTCATAAAGTTCAAAGTAACTCTGAAACATCCAGCATCAGGTCCTTGGTTGTGAATCCCTTGGTCAGCGGGATTTTTAAGTTTAGGAGCTGTTCCTTAACTTACAGCACTAAGCTAATAACCTGGTTATACAGTCAGTGTTGTATTAGAAATCCCAGGGCTACTGCTATTGATCCCAGTATTGGCCTGGAGGAACTCATGCCTCTGTTAGGAAAGAAAATGGTGTATTTGCTGAAGGGACAAGGTGATCTGTGAGAGCTAAGAAATGGAAGTTTCTTTCGAGCATCTAGGAGTCAGACATGGAATTTATCATCTGGTTTAATACTTACTTGCTCTTTCCCCTCTGGTTGCTAATCCAAATCAGCTGTGGGGAAAACTCTGAAGGTCATGACTTATCTCTGCTTGTTTGATTGTCCAAGAGATTGGAAAATGGTCTAAATCAAGGTCAAGTCCATCCCCAGGTAATGAGGGGATCAACTTAGGTAAGGAAGAAAACTGGCTACAGTTCTGTGCTGAAGCCACTGCCTAGGCTCTCAGGAGACAAGTTTGATTATTGCCAGCCTGTGGGATGCTGGCTCTCCTCTAGACTGTGCATGTCTCACTTTTGTTGTCACCAGAGACATCTCAGTGATGAAAACAAAAAAAGAAGTAGCATGATTGGTTTTTACAAAAATATATTTCCCATTTTGCTTGAAAAGGGAATTCCCCAGGCCTTTTCTAAAATCATCCAGGTGCATCAGAGCATTTCCAAGCCAATTTGTTGTCATTTCAAGGACTGGCTGCCTGTAGGAACAGAGAAGACAGTGCAATTGGGTGCTAACCCTTTGATGTACAGGTCTGTTTGACTCAGCTCCAACCCAGAGTATCAGAAGGACTTTCACAGTGTTACTTCAGCTTCAGCGGATTAGGCTGAGCTGGATTCTGCACTGATATTTCAGTTGTGCTTTTATTAATGTAAAATTCTACTAAAATGTCAGCTGGAAGAACACATGAATACTGCACTTATACCTAAAGGACATAATTTTGGTCAGTGATGCAGCTAACACACACATGTCCAGTCCAGCATGGATACAGTGCCTGTCTTGCTCTATTGAACTGCTAAACTATTTTTGGTTCACATAAGTGCTTCAAAACTGCAATGATAAACAGACCAGAAATTCCTAAAGAGAGCTGAAATCTTTACCTACCCCTGCCTATTGCAGAATCCCTAGAGGTTTTTGTCAAATTGATCTAACTTCTGACCCTTGAAAAAGAGGTAGATACATCCCAATTTAATGGCTGGATGAAGTTCTTCTAATGTCTTCTTTACTTCCAGGGAGTATTCAGAGTGCAGGGTATTAGCCAGCTAATTTAGATGGTGAAGCTGGTCAATGGCAAGAGAGAGGCTCCCTCTGTAGCTCTGAGTGTGAGAGTGGTGTTTCCAGGAGAAAACAGAGCTGAGAGGTGGCTCAGCTCTTTCACATTCAACTTTCCACAAAGATGTGTTGTGTGGCTGTGAGTTAGCAAACCAGGCTTCATCTTCATGAAGAACGGGAGGAAACTTGCCAAAAAAAAAGCAATATGAGCTTATAAAATAAAAATGTTCTGGTATCCCTCATGCTAGAAATCACATTGTGTGCCACTTATATTAAATATCCTTTTTAGGCTGCAGAAGGCTATAGCTGGTTGCTTCAGTTGCGTCACACAGCACAGAGTTCCAGTGGTTATTTTTGCTTAAAGACTTAAAAACATTTTCCCTATAGGTCTCCTAAGCAATTTCTGTTTTAATTGTGCACATTGTCCCAAACTGTTTTCTCAAATGTCAGTGAAAAAGTGATAAGTGCCAAATTTGGTATTTTACGTTTGTGACCACGCCCGTGCTGGATCATCTCATTCATCTTTCTGATTTCTATTCAATAACCCTCATCTTTGTAGCTTTTCTCCATGGAGAAAAATCTCTTATTATCCTTGCAATCCTTTCTGAAATTGTGTTCCTTTTCCCCCATTTTCTCTTAGGATTATCACACAGATCTGATCACAGCACTCACCAAGGAAATTACTTGTGGTTTCTCCAGTGCACAGCACATTGACATTTTCTGTTTCTCAATACTTTGACTCTGGAGCAGACGTTTAAAACACCACAGATGTTTTAAGCAGATGTGTCATAGTGTTTGAACATGCTGAGCTGATTCAAACGCCCTTTGTGTTCTCAGGCCTTCTTTCCCCCACTAAACGTTACAGTGAGCTTAGATCCTTTCAGGCAGCTATCCCAACCCTTGGACAGGACTGTCTGAAGCCATGCTGATCAGCTCTCTCCTATCTGGTGGTCTTTCTGAAATGCCTCGTGAGGTCTTTCAATTCTGGTTTAATTCCCTTCTTCCCTATAGATTTTTTCCATCTCATTGTTCATTCCTTTGCTTCCAGAAGTTAATAGATATCTCCAGACCTTGCACTGACCATAAGGCTTTTATGGTCCTCTTTTCTTCTACCTGGAAGGCTGGCCATACAAAATCCAGGCTAATTCAGTGTGGCTCTTTGTCTCCCTCAAGTGACTAGCACAACTACCAACCTCCTGTGAATTAATCCCTAAAGTGTGCTGTTCCCCTTGAAGAAGCTCATGTATAATTTTTCCTTTTATTTCTTTGGGAACACAAATCCACTGATTTTTTGAAAAGAGGCTTTATTCCTTGCCTGGAAAAGTCAGGATGAGAGGATGATGTCCTCAGTCTCCCCACTTAACTTGCTGCTTGGGTAGATAAAAGACAAGAGATGGCTGCTCCAGACCAAACATTTTCTAAGACATCACCTTTAGCCCATCTTACTTCCTAGCAGTCTGAAAAATTCCACATCTTAAATTTGTGCCCAGAGTTGACTCAGTAGCTGCAGTGTTGAGAGCAGACCTTGCTGACCTAGGCTTGGGTAACGTGAAGGTGGCTGTGCTACTTTCAACCCAACCTGCTGTGTCCTCACAGGGTTGTGGGACACTGGGGCGGTCTCCTTGGTCAGGCAATCTCTGTCCCAAGCTCATTACATATTGTTACTAAAGTTGTGCCGAGGAGATCAAAGCCAAGGTGTCTTTTAGATACTCAAGCTCAGGACACAGCAGAATTATGAAGCCAAGGTGTCTTTTAGATACCTTAACTCAAGCTCAGGACACAGCAGAATTATCCTTCGGTTCCTTTATCATATATAACTATTTTTTCACAGTACCCTTTAGATCTTTGTATGCAAAGACAGTATTTTCCAAAGTCACCAGACACAGCTCCGTCAGGGCAGTGACATGTGTATCAGCAACATGAGGGACATTTGAAAAGATGAATTCCCAACTGGCTGTCTCCATTCTCAGCAGTGATGATTAGCCCAGCTCTGAATGACAGAGTGCAATAAAATGGAGACAGCTCTGTCCTTGATGCATAATAAGTGAAAGACTAGTGGGAAATATCTCTGAAAAACTTTCCTACATTTGGAGTGGATGAGTGAACACAGCCCTTTTCTATCTGTCTGTCTTTCTTTGCACCCTGTTGCAGCAGCAGCCTAGAGCTGAGCCTTTGGTGTCTTTGTCCTTCTCCTTTTCCACTGCCTTTTGCAGCTCCTAGGATGAAAAAATAATGTGGCTTTTCTACAGTCCTAGCCCCATTCTGTCATTC
>NW_008587675.1:120461-174944 GCF_000691845.1 Merops nubicus
AACTCACGTTATACTACAATAAAGCTGGTGTGCAGCCAGCATGGAAATGATATTGGCAAAGCTGTAATGGAGGCAGCAATTTATGACTGTGGCCAGGTGGAGATCTGAGGGATTGTACCTGAGCTAATGTTACCTTCCCATGAGCCATGGAATTTGGCTTTATTGTTTTGGGCAGGTAAATCAATTGGTGCTATTCAAGTGTGGCTACCACAGCACTATCCATTTTCTTTGGGGAGGGGGGGGAAAGTGTTTACTTTTAAATGGAATGAACCTCAGTCAGTTGTCTCACGTTTAAAAAGAGCTAATGAGAGGCAAGTATAAACAGAGGAAAATAGTTTAAAGGCATTTTTAAGAATTATTAATTCTTAAATATGCACATTTTTAGATCATTAATACCTGGAGTTAGGCCAAGTGGAGCTGACCAGTCAAGTAGAAGGTTTGTGGCATGTACTCCACCAGGCACAAATGATTACCTCCTCTTCTGTCCTCCCATTGCAGTGTTTGGTCTCAAGCAGCTGCCCTGCTTGCTCACTCTCCCTTGTGCCACAAGTGATGCAGCCCAAATCCTGAGTCTGTTGAGATATAGCTGCAGAGCTTTTGAGACTGATGCTTTGGGAAGCCACTGATTGCTTTCCAAATCCAGTTTTCCCTTCCTATCCCATCTACTGTCCCATAAAAAGTTGGTACATCCCTCAATGCAGGACTGGCCTAGGCACAGGCGTTCTGACACAGGCTTGGGATTAGGCTTGGGGAAATTGTTAACCTTGGTTTGAACCTCATGCTCCTGATGTTCCTTTCTTTTATCCTTTTTTTCTACCCTTTTCTCATCACCTTCGCTGAGGCTGGATGAAGCACAAAGATAAAGAAGTCCACAGGTTCATGGGCTGGAAATAGATGGAGTTATGAACTCCCTCTGTTTCAACCATTCCAGTGCAACTTGGTTTATGTTCCCAGAATGGGTTACACCTTAGCTCTCTTCAATTTCCCCTTTCCTGCTCTGTTAGCACCATGGATCACACCCCAAATTTCACCTCAGATGGGAATTCACTCAACAGTTCTTGCAGCAGTATTATTCAAGGAAAGAAATTTGGAGAGGGACATGCAGTTAAAGAAGAAAAGTCTTCTCTCAAATATAGTGCTGGGTTGGGTAGAAATCAGAGTGAAGAAAATATGTCCTTTCCCATTTATTGCCACCTCTGCCCACCCCATTCAGAACAGTGCTGCTAAAAAGCTGGTGTATCCTTCATTCCTTTAATATCTTCATGCAAATAGATTTATCATCTCTCTTAGCAAAGGTACCCATCAGCTGCTAAAGGCATTATTTTCTGTTTATCTTCTTTTAAGCTGCTGCTCCAGTGGAGCTGCAAAATTAACATTGTGCTCAGCAAAATGGTCTGTGTAAAACAAGGGCAATTTATACAGAAATATCCATAATCCTCCACATCAGAATTTGCCTTTAAAATTCTGGCACCTCTCAGAGGTCACTCTAACCTAGTTAAGTTCTGTTAAGAAAAGCTGTTGTTATGGCTCACAGCTTTTTTTTTTTTTTCCTACAATATTGTATCCTTCAGGTTGTGCACTTTAAGCCTCACCTTTACCTCCCCTACCCTGCTGTCTGCCTCTCCTGATTTAAATTGCATTCATTTCTGTCATACATTATTGAAGACTAAGCTTAACTACCTGGATGCCATGAAAAGTACTCAATAGTGGGGTTAAAGTTCCTGCAGCATATCCTTTTCTTGTTTCTTCTTTTCCCTCTTCGGCGTTTTTGACCACAAATGAAGCACGTTGAGGGAGGCTGCTCGTAGAAAAGGTGCTGAGCTGGAACAGAACAGATGTGAAATCATTTCCCTGCTGTGACATGAGTTTCCTGAGTGTCCTTGGATATATAATTTAATTTATCTCTTCCTTTCCCTCTTTCATTTTGCCTCATTCCTCCCCTCACTGCTTTGCACATGATAATATTTACTTTCACCATCTAGAATACCTCAATGTGTTTTTTTCTCCTAGAGCAAATCTTATTAGCTGATGTGTACACAGTACTGTGAAGAGTAGGATTTCAGTCTTTGGACCTCAAATTTGATAATACTACACAAATAAATACTCTCCTTCCAGCTCATTCAGCATTACTATACGCTGTTTGAAACAGTAGGTTGCTAAGGTTAAACATGATCTGTCTTGCCTGAGGCTTTTAATGAAGTAAAAAGGAGAGGATTTCATTCCAATATTAATGTGGCAAGTCTATGAACTTAAATGTTGAATTTATCTGGGGGATAAGCACACAGCTATGCAAATCTTTAGAGCCACTGGCTTCCTGGATACTTCTTTATGCAATATTTCCTTTCACATACTGAACAGTGGAACCTGGATCACCAGCTGACCAGCTTCCATGGCAGAGGTCTCACAAGCACTTCAGGATGTGTGGCAGGTCCTGGCTACTTATAGGACAAATTCCAAGGAAATATTTGTAGGAAAGAAAATGGCACTTTGCACTTCAAGACAGAAGAGAATTCCCCTAGCAGACACAGGGAAAACATCTCCTGTGCAAAGAATCTAATCAGATGTTTCTGGAGCCGTGACATTAACACAGATAAGCTTTCAGGTCCCGAGCACCACTGTAAAATAGAAAAATGCTTATGCAAATGTAAGTGGGCAAACCAAGGGTGACATACTGTGACAGGTCAAAGACACCTTGAGGAAAAGTCCACAGGGACCTCCTGTGTTCTGGCAAGCAGTTAAAACAAACCTTGTTTCTCCTTCCTAGATGGCAGCATGAAGTTGCAAGCATATCTCAAGATGTGCTTGACACAGCTCGCTGTAGAGCCCATCTTCCTAATAATATGGATCAAAGTGACTAAATTAAGGCTGCAGGAAACAGCACCCTTGAATGAAAGGAAATCTTTTCCCCATGCAGAAAGGAAAGTAATTACATTCAGAGGACCCCAGAGAGCTCCTATCTCTACCATTGATATGAAGAAACAGACTGAGAAAGATCATTCTGATAAAAAATAACACATTTATACCACGATAATCAAAGGGGCATAGGCACTGGACCTTGGGAACGTTGCCTTTCTCATTTAGGGCCCTTATCTGATAGTGGCAGGACTGTTCCCTCATGTGTTAGATTATGAAGCTGCTCCAGGACATAGACATTTCTGTACTGTGAAGTTTTGCATTGGCAGACACATGAATTTCAGTGGCCCTGGACAGTGTTGTGGTTAGAGTCTGAATTAGCAAGAACACACCTGACCTTCACCATGCAAGTAGTTTTGGAGGTGTCAGTGAAACTATTTCTATTACGGGAAGCTAGTCCATTGTTTAAGCATCATATGAAATGAAGTGGCAGAGGTTCAGTTGCCACCTTGGTGTAAATACCACAGGGTATCCCAGGCAGCTCTCTGCCTTGTGGAGAGGTTTGTAAGGACTTTGCAGTCTCACTGCAGGAGGCTTTGTTATAGCTGTCTTTGACCATGTCCTTGGGATTTTGAGTGGGCTGGGATCTCTTCAGTAGCTTTATAAGATCAGAGGAAAAAGAGAGGAGGAAGGGCTTTAAGAGGTTCCTGTATCTCTTTTCTTTCCCTTTTAGCAAAGATCAGTTAGCTATATATCATTTCTGATGGATATTTGTACTTTAAAAGCCTCCAACAGTGAGACTCTACCGCACCGCAGGCAATCCACTCTAGTCCTCACCGTTAGGAAGCTTTTCCTGAGGTCTAACCCTCATGTCTCTTGCTGTCACTTAAGCCCATTATTTCTTGTGCTAGCCATCCTGGTCACAGCAAACAGATTGTTTCCATTCTCATTCCCACCGCCTTTATACAATTGATGGCTCCTTTGCTCTCGCCTCCAACTGTGAGACTCTACCGCACTGCAGGCAATCCACTCTAGTCCTCTAGTCCCCTCACCGTTAGGAAGCTTTTCCTGAGGTCTAACCCTCATGTCTCTTGCTGTCACTTAAGCCCATTATTTCTTGTGCTAGCCATCCTGGTCACAGCAAACAGATTGTTTCCATTCTCCTTCCAACAGCCTTTATACAATTGATGGCTCCTTTGCTCTCACCATTGTTTTTCTCTTCTTTGTCCAAACCACTAGCTCCCTCACTGCTCCCTTATAGATCACGGTCTATGATATTTGACAGATCATGTTTCTCTCCTCTGGAACTTCTGTAGTTGTTCCACTTCTTTTGTTGATATCCAGCACCCAAAACTGGATGACACTGAGATCTTTTGATACCGGCTGAGGGGGAGAGAACATTTACCTTCAATTGCAACTCATGACTTATTCCTATCCTGACCATATATTTGTATGAAGATGATTTTAACTAAGACAGAAATTGGTGGAAAATTATTTTCTTCCTGTGGCAATTTAGAGTTATCTCATGCTTTTCAGATGATGCTATTAAGTTTTATTACAAGCCTGGTCCTTTCTTCAAATCATTAAATCTCTAGGACAGCTAGTACCGGTAAGGTGACCGTGCTTAGATCAGTTTTTGCTCTGAGCATTGGCATTTGAGTGGGTGCTGATAGCTGTTCCCAAGGAATCAGCATTGCACAATCATTACCTAGTCTTGCAGATGCTGACTTTGAAATTAGTGTTTCAAGGTGGATTTCTGATATTTTTTTGGCTCCTAAGAGGTAAAATGGCTGATATTGGACATGTGCTTCCAGCTGAGCAAATGGGAAGCAGATAACCACTTTTCTATTGTGCCTTCCTTTTGAAGATCTTTTCATGTGATTTGAAGGAAAGTCGGGCTAGCAGACTTATCTCTGCCCTAAAGCAGCATCGGGACATCTTTCCCTTACTGGTAATGCACTGTTGGCCACAGAGAAAATGAAAGAAGCAAGAGCAGTGGCTTCATCTGCCTGAAGGACACCTGTGTTGGATCCCACTCTGAGGCTGATATAAATGCAATACATACACAGAAGTTATGAGAAAGAGCAATTCCAGGTCTAAGTCCTGAGAGCAGCCCTGGTGGCAGAGGATCATGTTTTATGCCACCTTCTTGGCTTTGATGAGCACATTAGAAACTTTTATTACTGGAGAATGATAGATATGGAAAAAAAAGGACAGAGATGAAGCTGCTTTCCTCCAAGGAAGTTCATGACTGTGGCCTCTAACTTGAGAAGGGTTTGTAAGGAATAGTGGATGTTGAGAGAAGATGGGAAGCTTTGAAAAGTTTTAGCATAATTTGGTTTAAACCTTCCTTGCTTCTTCCCTTTCCCATTGTGGCCATTTGCAAGCTCTGCCTCATGCTTGTCTTTCTGTGTTCACTTTGATAGTTAAGAGCCTGAAAGACTCAGAGATTATAAAAAATCTGTGATGAAAACAGGCCAATTTTCTACAGATTTTGAGTCTGGATTGAGTTTTTCTTCTAAAACATGAAAATTCTCAGCAGAGCTTTCAATTGCTATCAAAGAAGAGAGGAGATAGACTTTTTATCCCCTGTTCTTGGGGCTTTACGCTTGACTCCTACAGGTGACATGCTCCTAGCTTTACAGGTCTCAAATAAAATCCAGATTTAATCTGTTGAGATTGAGGTTTCTCCTCCCATATTGTCTTCTTTTTCTGACACAAGTGCTTCCTCACATTGCACTGTGGGAATCTTATTAAAAAAAAAGGATCACCTAACAATGAAGCTCCTTAAACTAGGCTTATTAGTCTTGTGACTGGGGATTAATAGTAAGCTAGTGAAGCTACTAAACTAGGCTTATTAGTCTTCTGACTGTGCACCAGGGGATTAATAGTAAGCTAGTGAAGCTAATGTCCTATCTTCTTACTCAGGTTGTTCCCCTAAGAAATGTAGATTGGTCTAAGGAAATTGGAAAGGGGGCATGATAAAGTGCACACTGTCAGGTGGTCCCCCAGTGGATGGGACAGCAAAGTGTCTGGAGGACTTTCAGCCCTGCACCTAGTCATATTCTCTTGGTTTGGCACAAATCTGCTGTGAACTTCTAAAAAAATAGCCCCATAGCCTGAGAATCAATCAGTGCAACCATAGCCATGACAAAGGAAAGTCTGAATCTGGGGAGAGATTCAGGTGCCTAGACTTCTAATGTTACTATGGATTCCCAGGAGTATCAGAGACATCCACATTGGGCTTTCTGGACACCCAGCACTTTCAGAAGTCAGGTGCAAGGCACTCAAATACCAACCAAACCATACCAAACCCCTGTTGTTAGTAATCTGAATTGGTCCCTTAAATGGCCCTTGGAAAGATCTGGAATCTCCAAGGTCAAGTCAGCCCATCCAAAGATATCTGTAGGAAGGAGAAATGTGAAGGATTTGAGAGGAAACTCCAAGACTTGTTCTGGGATTTGTCCATTATTTAAAGCTTCCAGCTCAGTCTTCATATGAGAGAATGTTGCACCAACACCTTCTAACCTTAGGTCCTGAACTTGCTAATGAACTGGTGCAAATGGGAAGGATTGTACAAAACAGGGATCACAACAGTGTTGTGCTAAGGAGAAAAACTGGAGCACCTTTGAAATCATCACAGAAGAAAATGGGAAGAAATATGGAAACACCAAATTCACTTTTGTGTAAATATGGCTACATAGCAAAATGAATGAAGAGGAAAGACTTTTACCTCCCTCAGTATTCAGAACATGTTTTCACCCTAATACTCTGTGATTCAAATTTGCTACAAAACCTCAGGCTGCAATAGAAAAGAATCTGTTTTGTTGTTTTTCTTTCAAATTTTCTTGCTCATAGCTATAAACACCTGGAAATCCCAGCAGCATCAGCAAAGCACTCTGCTGTCCTTACAAGAGAATGTAAGAGAAGCTGACTGAAGATTGTGTTGACTGGCCCACAACAGCCCCAGCACATTTAACTTCAAGATATGGCCAAATGCTTTGTCAGCTCCCCTGCATGCTGTGAGCTGCAATATCTTCTAGCTGGCAGTTGTGCTTCTTGAAAGCATGCTGCATGGAAGTGACAACTCTGCCACATGTGGTCTGGACGTTATGGTCATGCCAATTAGTCCATGGCCAATGCTCCCACCCATCCCAGCCCCATAGATCTGCTGTTGTTTCATACCCTGCCATTCAGAAGTGTGATAAAATGCATTAAAGGCAGAGTTGGTTGGTGTTTTTTGTTTCTTTTTGTTTCTTTGTTTTGACTTATTTCATTCCCTTGTGTTGTGGGTTGCATTTAAATTCCAAATTTTGTTTGGATTCAGCCTTCTGGGGGTTTTATTAGATCTATAGAGGGAATGGAACACTGAAAAATACAGAGGCAGGAGGAAGATCAGCATTATATTTTCATTTGACCTAGAAGACTGAGCTCACGTTCTTGGGGGTTTGGGTTTTGGATATTACAGAGTTCTCATTTAGGCAGAGCTTGTTGGCTCCTTTTCTCAGTGTACATGATGAGGCTATGTATTTATTTTAGAAAAACACTTAGCCAGAAGGAAGGCAACATGTAGTGAAAGATAAATTATGCAGATAACGTTCTATTATGCGCAGAGAGTAAAAAGTACAAGGGACAGTAATTTCCCCAGGGAGATACCTCTGAGAAGGGAGGCTGGGACAACACACAAAATAAAATAAAATAGAGGAGGGGGAAAAATGAATTTTAAGTAGTAAATTTTGGCAGATTTTGCTTGAAGGAGAAAGAAGACTAAATGAGCAAAAGATTGTACCGGGGGCAATTGTCTCCAAAGGAAGGACTTCCTATTGGCCATGTCACTTATCAAGGTCACTAACGTAACTCCTGAGGACAGTGTTTTGACCCTGTAGGTATTTATGGAGCTTGGAATGAGTGACTGGGAAGTGTGGAAAGAATCACTGTAGAAAACACATCTCTTTCCTCCAGCCTTTCCCTTTGCTCTCAGGTGGGGAATGCACTGGCTTTTTGTAGTTCTGGTCTGTGCTCTGTGGCCCGTTGAGGTCTGACAGAATCAGTTTCTGTGGGTTGTGTGGCAAGGCAAGATCAGATACAGCAAACAAAGCAGCTCCTGGTCTTATCAGACTGGCACAAAAGCACAGTGGAGTCATAATTGTACATGAACAGCAGAACATGGAGAGAGTCTCAATGGGCAGTAACACTTCATTTTGTCAGGAACAGCAAGAAAATGC
This sequence comes from Merops nubicus, assembly GCF_000691845.1. NCBI lineage: Eukaryota > Metazoa > Chordata > Aves > Coraciiformes > Meropidae > Merops > Merops nubicus. The sequence continues at coordinate 128,540 of NW_008587675.1, forward strand.
TTCTCTAAAGTCTCTCTTCTTTCACCCCCAGAAGTGTGCCTTGTAACAGCACGTCTCAAAGCTGATGTATTGAATCCATCCCTGTTATGGCTTGCGCTGGTGCTCAGCTCCACCTCAGCAGTCCTCCTGAGGTGTTTGTGCTTCTTCTGCACAGTGCAGTGTGCTGAATTGTTCTGAAGTGAACAAACTGGGAGAATAAAACAAGCTGGGTTTTTTCAGCCATTGAGATGGGTCCCTAAGGTGGTAGTCTCCACCTGTGCTTCAGTGCACAGATTTTCCTCGGTGGGTTCAACTTCAGACTTTGGCTTTTGGAGTCCTTGAGATGATCTCCTGAAGGGATCAAGTATTTCACAGGGTATGCTGCAACCGTTGGCAGAAATATAATTGGCTCTTCCCATGTGGCTGCCATCACAAGCTCCACTGCAGGTAAAAAATGAGTAAACAGATCTAGGTGCTGAAATGCCTGCGGATCCACCACCCCCTTATGTCTGAGGTGACCACTGTGCTATGTATTCACCTCCTGGAAGCAGCTGCTGTAAGAACGACTCCCATTCTCTGTGCTCCCCAGCTACAGCTCCACATTAGGAAAACAAGCTTATCACTCCTTTGGCTTTGTGTTGACACCTGTAGGTTCAGAGACTTTTGTTTGTTTTCTCTGTTCTCCTCAGTGCATAATCAGCCAGATTGCGTTCATGTTTTCTCACCCTTAGGGCTTCCTACCAGGCATTAGTCACAACTGGAGACTGGACTAATTTGTTGTTGTACAAGGAATTGTCTGTCCTGGAAACCTGGCTGATGGGATGTGATCAGAACTCACACATGGTATCAGACCAAAGGTCCATTCAAGCATGTGTTTGCTTATTTTGGTTCAGATTATTGCTGCTCCCTTTTCCTTGTCATGTTTTCTGCCTTTCTTGCTGTGGACATCTTTTTCCCTCTGTCATCAAGTTCCTGGCTCCTCGCCTTCAGATCTAGGATGGCATGACTTTCACAGCACCAGCACCACAGATTTGAGGGACATCAGAGAAAAGGGCCCAACATACTGCTTGTGGTTAATGTGCTGTCATGGCCTGCTTTCCTTTTCTGCTGCCTTTTTGCCAAAACAGCTCCATCGTGGAGGCCAAGAAAAGAAACAAGTCCAAGTGGCTTACTTTTGACTCACCCTCCCTTTCTGGTTAAATATGTTAGGAGTAGATGCATGTGGACTCATTTTTTTCATAGCCACTGGTGGTTCCACCATCTGTGAATTTGTCTAACCCCAATAGAAGTTATTGGCTTTGCCTTAAAATTATTCCTTATTCTTTTTGTAACAGCTGCTGGCAAAACTGCTGTTCTCCTGATGGATTTTGTTGGGTCTAAGTGTGATAGCTTATGTATGACAAAGGCCAGCAGTCTGTTAAAACACTATCATTTCTACATTTAATATGTCTCTGCCTCTAGCTCTCATTTCATCTAAGTATTAAACATCATTCACAATGTTGCAAAAAGCAGTTGCTGTTTGCAATATTTGGATGAAAAAGTCATGGGAAATAATCCATAAAAAGGTAAGTACTGCACATCAGCATCTTTGGTACTTGTATATTGTTAAAGGATAAAGCAACTGCTGTCTTGTACACTCCTCTCGAGGCTTTCCCTTCTTGACAAAGTGGCATATAGGATGGTCACCATCTCTTTATCATCAGTATCCTATTTGTGGACTCACAGATTTCTTCTATTTGTGCTGTTATTTACAAGTAAAACATTTCCAGGTTTTATTCTTGGCCTTTCCTTGTATTTTGTGTATCTTCTGTCATTTAGCTGGTGCTCCCAGGGTAAACCTTTAAACGGTGTCCTGCTCTGACAAAATTCTGCTTTATCAGTAAACCATGTTGTGTCATTGTTTTGAAAATTAGAGTTACAAAGTAGATCAGCACTTAAACAAGCTCTCTCCGACTGAAGAGACAGAAAAAAATATGTTAGAGTGGGTACAATAGCATCATTGTGACCTACCCTAAATAGCTGGACTTGTTTTACTTGGACAAATTATATATTTATAACAACCCATTATGTCAACAGAAACCTTCAGCAGAGATGTTGCAGCTCCAGCTTACATGAATATTTTTTGAAGGGCTAATCAGAAGAAATATACCATCAAGACTGTGCTTTAAAAATACAGTTCTAGACAGCACTGTCTAAACTGGACAACATAATTAACCTGTTCAGAATAATCAGATCATATAGACCCTTGCTGCTCACCAGCTCTCCATTATCTTAGTTTAGGAAAAAAACCTTAGGCTGAGGCCATAAATTTTACACCAGTGTTTGAAAATCAAAAGCCTTTCTCCAAATCATACACAATTGATGCTCACGAGGTGCTTCACTTACTGAAAGCACTAGGATATAATGGAGGTTTTCAGCTTAAGTTCCTTTCCTTAAGTATCTTTCCCAGGCCCTTTCTGCCTTTGCTTACTCATGTGTAGCTAACTGGCAACATAAGAACAAAATCTCTTCCTCATTTAGGTAGTCTTTACACTACAGGGACCAGCTGGTGGTCTCCTAAGTGTTTAAGAGATGAACCAAATAGAAGACTTTGAAGTTAAAACCAAGTCCAAATGCTACAGCCAAAGGAGATGGCAACAGCAGCGTATGACGATTGCTGTGCTGAGGTACCCCTCTCTCCTTCCATTGAGCAAAAGGCTAGCTGAAATTCTTTGGTGGGCTGGAAGAAGAGGTTCAGGGACAACATACTGTATTATGAACCAAGAAGTTGCAGTGCAACCCTTCTTGTTGGGTGAAGGCAGAGGAACAGCACATTGCTCATAACTAAACAGAGAATGGTCATTTCCATGAGGGGTTACTGAGATACTTTCATGGCTCTTGAGACAAGATGTAAATCAAGAAAACAGATGACTTAGAAGAAAATAAAGTACTTTTTAAATCTGAGATACTCCTCAGTGCTTTTCAAGAGAAACGCGTGGTGATGCATTCCACAAATAGTGTGGCAACTGTGGGCACTACTTTATTTACAGCTTCTGCTCTAGATGAGATAAATGGTATGTGCTGAAGCAATGGGGTGGGAGTGTGTATGCCACTGTGTCTGCATGCTAAATATCTTCTGATCTTGCAGTCAATATGTGAGGAATCTCCCCTTCACTGGGACTTCTGTCTGGAGGAGGCATGTATGCAGTGAAATGTGTCGTGCTGGGGCTGAGACCATTGCTGGTTTAAATCTCTTTGCCTGGCTACTTTGTACCTTTGGAAAGTGAGGGGAGAAATAGCTTTAATTCTTGTTTCTTTTTTTCCCCCCAAGAGCCATACTCCTGTGATGAAATTTGCAATCAAAGCCCAGGGTTTCCAGATTTCCTTTGATAACTTAGCAGAACAATGTGTTGTAAAATTTTACCTTTCCCTCTTTTTCCCTTTTAACAGACTTCAGTGCCTTGTATATTGGGAGCATCTCTCATTAGGATTAAAGTAACTAGGTCTCTCTATCTGCTTTGGATATGCATATGGCACTTCCTGAACCTCAGATGCTCTCTTTGTGTCATTCTACTAATGAAAAGCTAGCCAGGGCACAGGGAGGATATTACTGTATTGCTTCCTGTCTGCTGTCACTGAGGTCACTGCTCTGGCACAGAGCGAGACATGAACAGCTGCAGAAATCCAGTGATGGCCCTGCTATTGCATCCTGGAGGGATGAATGTGGAAATAAATATAAGGAAAAGGAAATTGCTGCTGTGGTCTCTGTCCTGGCCGCTTGGTTGTGGGAAAGGTTTGGCAGGTGGCCCCTATTTGCTCCATGGAAGATGAGAGTATACTTTTTTTTTTTTTTTTCTTTTTAATCTGCTAAGCCTCTGCTCAGACAAAACTGCCATAAAATCCTTTCACACATGATTATTGACCTCATCCCCAGTTCAGTTCTGACCTTTATCCCACTCCATGGTCCTGTGCAGGCCGCTAACTTTGAGGACTATCTCCAGAAGCTGCTCCAAGGAACCGTTTCTGTTCCTTTTGGTAGATAGTGAAGTCTGTGCTTTCCAAACCAGGATGCTGGGGAGTAACCTTCCCACCTGGCCCTGCTGTTGCCCTGTGTCCACTGTGCAGCTGCATGCATGTGCTGGTGCTCATATAATGCAGAGTAGTTACAAACAGAAGGGACAGGGAGAGTAGAGTACGTGACATGAGAAACAGGCTAGAGATGTGTGAGTGAATTTGCTTTTGCATGGACTCCCTGTGTGGGGCATTGACTCTCTGGTAAACTTCTGTTGGCAAAATGGTCTTCAAGGAGCCGTTAAAAGTCAGCACGTTATGAGAGGCCATTGTGGAGAGGATGAAGGTGACTGTCACTGTTCCCAGGGAAATCTGGCCTGGCAGAGAGCTGGGGCTGAGAGGGACAGCATCACACAGTGCCTGCTGGCCACTGGGAAGATTGCTTTTTCAAAGCTCTGTCTTCTCTCCTTTACAATCCTAGTAAAGTGGAAAAATAAATCACTGTGCACAGTTGTCATCTTCCCCCTCAAAGGACCAGCCAAGGAGTTTAAATATAGCTAAATCACCGTATTTCCTTGGAATAAGCATGCAAACACTCAAAAGAAATTGTTAGGTTCCGGTAGCATAGGAATAATTTATAAATCAATTCTACTGGGAATTTTATTCTCTGTTGTTATTGTGGTGGGTTATGGGTCAGTTAGGTGTTTTGCTCCTGTAGGAACACATCCTCATTCTGCCATAAAATGTCTGAACTTGAAACACTGGGATTCATTCTGTCTATCTTGTGAAGCAGGTCCAGTTTGTGGAAAAATTTTGAGAATAATTCTCAGGGTCAGGTTTGTCATTTTTAGAGTGCTTTGTCTCTGTTTACTGCTGAGGACATTAACAGGAATGCAAAGAGTTCCTTTCTGGTAAATAATCTTCACCACTTTCTGTCTTCTCATCAGACTAGTGATGTGTAGGTGATGTTCATGGTGCAACTGAGTCTGTAAACTGTTAGCCATTGAGGAATGGAAATCTTTGAGCCTTCAGAGTAGCTTGACAGCATCAGTAATGGGTCTTCAGAAGTAAATACCTGGTAAAGAATAAGACTAGGGCAAGCACGTTTGATCTTCCTCCATAACATTTTCTACTCTAAGAGTATAATCAGCACAGAATATCCCAAGATTGATGTGATTTTCAGTAAGCCACGCCAGGTTCCTGTTGCAGGTGCATGTCCAATCTCTACTTGAACATCAACAGTTCTAGCACCATTCTGAACAGGTCATGTTAGCTTTTATCTATTATCCTCTACAATGGGACAAAACCACAGTTACTCTAAAACCTTCAGCAGAGTTGTTTTTTATTGGTGAAATCTGAACAAGGAAGAGAATTTGACCAAGACAGTTAATGAGTGTAAAAGAAACAATTTTAAGCCTATGCCTCTGAAGTCTTGCACCACTTTAGCAACGCAAATTAATCAGTGCATTTTAATTCTCTTGTAAATATGGACTTTTGCACTCCTGCATGTTATTTATGACACAAGGGAATCCAGACCAAGGGGTTTGTATCATCCTTGAATTTGCTCCTTCTCCTTTTTTTTTTTAATTTTTTTTTTTAAATCAGAATAATAATGTCACAGTCTTGAAACATTGGATTTTTGTACTCCTAGAAGCTATAGTCATCTTCTCTAGCCCTAATGAGATTGAAGCTAAAAGACAAACACAATCCAATCCCAGTTGCATTTCTACAGAGGTGAGATCCCAGGCAGATGGTTTTGGTATTCTCATGCCCTGCCTTTTTCATGTCCTGGATGTGGCTTTTAACATCCTGGAGTCTTTGCATTAAGTGGCATAGGCTGAGCAAGCCTTTTCCTCAGGATGCCTGGCCCTTCTTGGTGCTCTTCTCCCTCCATTTTCATTATCTGACATATGAATACAACAAGCACTGCAATAATTAGGACATCATATGGGAGTCACAAATTATTAAAGAGCAATTCTGGCATTGGTGGAATGGATAAGGAGTCAGAAACAATAAAATAAGCAATGCTGCTGGTGTGAGCTGAGGATGACTGAAGTTAGATACTGTGAGTGATGTATGTGTACAAGCTGGGCTTAGGAACTTTTTTAGCTCTGGTCTCATTTCAGATGAAATGGCACCACAGGTTAGAAGGGTACATAGAGCTTATTTACAGAGATGAATGCCCTTCATGGAGTATTTCCCTCAGCTGGGTGAGAAGTCCTCTAACATTTGCCTGCCTATTATTGTATTGTCGTTTACCATTTATAATGAGTATTTAGTGTTTTCAATTATTTGCTGCTTCATTGAAAACACAACAGTCATTGGAGCTATTCAGGGATTCTTAGTCAATCCACTAAATAATAAAAGGATCAGAAAGCATGTATAAACCATGAGATGTTGCTGGCCTGGCTGTCAGCTGGGAATGTGAGCAAATGGTACCCACTAGCCATCACAGTCATGAGAACAAAAGCTTTGAGGCAGGTGCAAAAATGCAGATAGTCCAATGTTCTTGGGTTGTGTCTCTGGAGATATGTTATAGCTGGGCATGGAGAATTCTTCTGGTGATGTAAACTGTTTGTCCCTTATGGACGGATGCTCGTATCTGCAGAGTTTCAAGAATTTTACTGTAGAAAGCCTAATTTGATATTTTCTCCCTGATCATGTGTTTCTTTTGAGCTAAAATACCTTAGCTACTTGGATGAAAATTGTCTTTCAAACTAAATATCTGCCTTCATATTTTCACTAAACATTTTTAAATGATGTGGGATAGGCACAATGGATGCCACAGAAGGAAGTAAGAGGGAAGGTCAGTGGGTGATCTCCCAGGATGTCAGCTTCTCCACAAGAAGCCCCAGGACACATTTTCCTTTGTTTCTGCAGAGCAGATGCAAAGCAACCAACCCCCCCCCCTTTTTTTTTTTTCCTGAGGACGAATCACTTCCAAGCACATCTGGTTGAGCATGAAGAATGCGAATATGAATACAGACAATTATGATGGAGTAGAGGCCTTGTAAAAATTTATACCCAAACTTACCCCCTGGTAACTCATTCATCTGCCCGCCTTGACAGGATGCATGTGAAATAGTGGGACAATAAAAGCTGTTGTTATGCTGAAAGATGTTAATAGCTAGCCCCAGGGTGAGCTGGGTTTCCAAGACAATCACAGATAACACTGTGGAAAAACCTTAGGAGAATGAAAACACAAGCCTTTATTTTGTAAAATAAAGAGACACGGGCTATTACAGAGTGGGGGATTGTTTAAAGTTATAGATTTTATAGGACCTTGTTTTTACTTCAGGAGGCAGCGGGGTGTCTGACATGCTGGTTGTACACATGGAAATATCCAGCAGACATAATCATAGACAGCTAAACCTCAGCGGGTGGAGGGCTAAAGATGTGTCAGAGGGCACTGTGGTGTCAGCTCCTTCTGCAATCCAGCGTTCAGCTGGGAGCCAAAGGAGATGCCTGCCAAAGAAATATCACACATAGCTCCTTGGGCAGCCTTTGGGTGGTTAGAGACCTTTGAAAAACACTTTCTTAAAATTCAGCCTTTCAGAAAGGGAGGTTACAATACGGTTCTGTCCTCAGCAAGGAACTGGTGCACAGTGAGGCATCCTAGGCTAGGACAAGGAGTCCTGGGGGGGTGTTTCTCTCTCCAGTGACTACAACAGCAACCAAGGCATGTTCTGTCCTGGGTTCATCTTCTGTCCTGGGTTCAGCCAGGGTGGGGTTAAACTCCACAAACGGCCGCAGCTGGGCGGGGCCACAGCCGGGGCAAACAACTGGCCCAGCTACTGGGGTATTCGGGGCCATAGGATGCCCTCTAGCTAAGGGCAGGGGTGGAGCAGTGCTTGGGTTTTTGTGGGTTAGCTCGAAGCTGGAGCAGGGAGAGCAGCTGTGTCTGAGGTAAGGGGTTATTATCACTTGGTCTATCTGTTAGTTCACTGGTTTTATCATTAGTAGTGCTGTCACCTCTCTCTGGGTTGCTTTATTAAGCTGTCCTGATCTCAGCCCACTGGCTTTTTGTTTTCTCTTCCTCCTGGTTCTTCCCCGAAGAAAGTGGTAGGGGAAGGGGTCAGGATGGAGCAGCAGCAGCATCAGTGGCTGCTGGGGTTTTGCTCCCGGCTGAGGCCAAACCACGACATCTTCCTAAGCTCAGCTGAGAAGAATCCTATCCAGAGTTCAGTAGCGTTGACAGCAGGCTTGCTCCATGTGCTGCCCTTGTTCCTAAAACTGGGTTCTTCACCTAGCATGCAGAGTCCAATCCACACACAGATGAGATACCGAATATATTATGCCCAAGTGCAGGTCAGGTGCTCGCAGGGCAATGCTGGGAAATGAACACGCCAGTGACAAGACAGGGAATATTTACACACTAGAGAGCAGGATAAAGTTACAACCTAGCTACAGCCACCAGTGATAGCAATATATCCGTCAGTAACAAGGTATCTACAGCCCTTGATAGTCAACAAGGTATCTACCACCTAATTTTTGGTCAGCAACAAAGTATCTAATGCCCATTTTGGTCAACAACAATGTATCTACTGCCCTTGATTGGCAAGAATGTATCTTCTGCCCTTTTGGTCAGCAACAATCTATCTGTTGTCCTTGACTGGCAAATTCACTCCTGGATGGTTGATGATGAGTTAGCCAACAAGGCCGTAATGGAGCCAGTCTCTCAGCCCAGCAATTATCACCCCATAGCACAGTTATTGCCTTTACCACCCTTAGATTTTTACTTTAGGATAAGCTTAATCATAGTCTAGAAACATCCCTTTGTCTCTACTGTCTGTAGACAGTACCTGGTGGGGATGAAGTTGTCTGAACTGCAGCTATCTGTGTCTGGTGAGCTGGGTCTGGCCCCACATGAGTGAGAGTGAATTTGCCTGTGCATATTCCACTTTGAACATTTGAGTATTGCTTCCTTTTACAGTGCAACCTGTCTGCAAAGCCATTTCTACACTCCCAGCAGACTAATTATTACAAAAATTCTCTGTCATTGCTTTGCAACGGTCCATAGCTTAACTAATTTAAAAATGCAAATGAATGCTAAATTGCAGTTGAATCTGAACCATCCACTTCTTCCCTCTCTCCTTCTTTCTTTCTTTTTTTTTTTTTTTTTTTTTTTAATTTTAATTATTATTTTTAACAGTGCTGGGAAAAGTTATAGCAGAGATTAAATGCTGATGGTCAAAATCAATCTTTCAGATATAAGGTAATTTTGAATTAGTCTCGGTGCCAGGGATAGTGACATCATCAGAGTTGTTCAATTGATCCATAACTTGAAGAGAAACAGCTTGGACTCAGTCCTTTTTTTTTTTTTTTTTTTTTTTTTTCCTTAAAGAGAGATGTAAATGCTGCAGTCTTCAGCTCTTTTCACTGTTAAACTTTCATACTCAGATGAGCTTGTTAGGAAGAGGCATTGGGGAAGCACACGAGCAAATGCACAAGCTAAAACACATCCCTTTGTACTGCTGCTGTCCTGATGTGTGAAGCTAGAGCTCTGTTTTGTGGGTGATGTGCTCAGGTGGTTATGAAGGATCAGCTGAAAGGACATTACGTTTTTTAGCCTCATTGTCTCGTGGTCCTCATCTATCTTTACCTACTGACGTTAACTATCCTCTGAGACAGTGACTCCTTTGAGAAAGAGGCTATTGCATTGCTGTGTATTTGAGGGGGACATGAACAATGCCTAGCATGGTGATTTGTGGTCTTCAGCTGCAGGATCATGTAGATAATGGTAATAACCACTCACAGTCTTGTTGCTTTCTAAATGCCAGCACTGCACTATAATATCATCACTGAGTTTGAATGCTCAGGAATAGGACTCTTGGAGTATTTAGAGAGCCACTGAAAGGCTCAAAGTTAGGTACTGACTGCTGCCCTCCATGGACAGCACATGGTGTAAGATCAGTAATCCAAACTACTTACTATTCTCTTGTCCCTAGACCCCATTTTGGTGTAGCTGATTTAGTCACCCAGAGAAGAGTACCTGAAACTCCAGTCCCCACTGTGTCCATTGGTCTTGTACAATCCCATAACATTTGCTGGGCTGATGTGTGATGGGAGATAAACATGGTTCTTTGGAGCTGTGAAGACCCTTGTCTCCCCAAAGCAGATGCTCACAGACACACGTCTCCCTTCCCAAATCCCAGACCAGCACAGTGTGTGGTGGAGGGACTGGTTTTCAATTAGCATTCAAACATCTTATGATAGAGTTCTCCTAATCCTTCTACAAAGGTGTGTGTGGTTAATCAAATTGTAACGCCTCAGGCTCTGGATAGTTTTGTTTACCACCAGCTTAGTGGCAGACCTCCTGGGACACAATCACTGGTTCAGGATGTGCAGTGTGCTTCCAGCCCTCGCAGGGCAGGGATGGATGCTCTTGGCTGAAAGGCAGATGTAACTGTTGTGTTGCTTAATGTGGCCTCTTAAAAAATACTGAGATGAAGAGGAGCTCTTGGCCTTCTCTTCCATATAGAAAAACATTAAGTGTGTTGGTCAGGGTGCAAAGGTGCTTGTGAGAAAGCAAAATTAAGTTTCTCTGTGGATCAAGTGCCTTCAAAGAGGGAATGAGGGGGAAAGGGGAATGGGGAACAAGAAAGAGGTGGCTTTTCCCTGCATTTCCCTGGAGGGAGGTTATTCTACCTTGGGTTATCCCAGGGATTGCAGCTAGATGTTACCTGTGCTAGCCCATGGTTTGCTGGCACTCTGTCCTGGCAGTGTGGCAGCCCACAGTAGCAGCAGGTATTGTCTAGCTGGGTTTTGGTTTAGTGTTGTTCCTTTTTCCTGTGTTCTTGAGGGAGAGGGGAAGTAATTGTTGAAAAACCTGGGTCTCTAGCAGCAGGCTGGTAGTTTTTGTAAACTAAGCAAGAACCCCTTGGACATATTTCAATAGATGCCTATTAAAGCCCTTAAGAGAATTCTGTCAGCTAAGGATCACCAGCACACAGTGAAGGTGTGGCCTTGAGAATTTTCCCAGACACTCTTGTGGCCTCATGTCCAGATGTATGGTGACAGAGGAGCTGTTACCCAGGCTGCAGAAGTCCTGATGGCCAGTTATGCTTGTTTTAATAGAAATCTGCACCATCAGCAATGCTTTTGTAGGAGCCTTTATAGGCACATAGGACAGTCTTGATTTTGGATGCATATCAAGGCCAGATCCTGATCTTGATGACGACAGTGTAAAGCTGAAATGTATTATTATATTCTTTTCAAAGTAAGTTCTAGGTTGTAGTAGTTGGAACAAAATCTGACCAAAGATCCCTTTCTGGATGAAGGGAGAAAAACACCCTTTGCAGCTGCAGGGTATGAGGAGGAAAACCTTGTATCCTACCACAGACTTTCAGAGTATGGCCGTTACAACAGCTCCTCACTGCACACACAGGTCTCTCTTCAGTCTAGATACATCACTGAGCCTGAAGCTGTGTGTAGATCATAACCCATCAGCATTTAATATGTAACTTTTTTGTTTGTTTCCATATTATCTGAGGGTAGTTTTCCTGTGATTCTATGCTATTAGGCCCAAAACCAGTATTTAAGATTAATTCCATTTAATTTCAGCTACAAAGAACATTGCAGTCACAAGAGGTTTGCCATCAATGTTGGAGGACATTAAGCATTTGGAGTTTTTGTAGTTGCAAGATAATAATGTTCTGGTGTAAATGTTTTATAATTATCTCATGAATTATTCACAGTTAACTTGATAACCTGACATTTTATGGGATATGGTCTCTGAAGTGCAAGGAGGGAGGGAAAATTTAAAAATAAATAAATGTGAAGACAGGAGCCAGCTGCAATAATGAGAAAGCACTGATTTATTTTCTGTCTGCACTGAAGGGTGATTTCGTTCTTTTATTTATATTTTTGTGGTTGTGAGCCACAGAATGTGAGTAAGTGGATGAGGTTATTTTCTATATATATATCTAGAAGGAAGATAAAACCTGGGAAGGAAATCAAACCCCCTTCACTGTTTTTTAATCTGAAAGTGGTGCTTGAGTTATTTCACCTATTGTTGTGGAGCTCAAAGGTTCTATTATTGCTGATACCATTTCCATCTGGTAAAGTATGACTGGAAACAAGCATGGATTTTTCTTTATGCATACTTCTGGGCCTTTTTTCTCCCTTCCTCTTCTTCTCTCCTCCACTTTCATCTTTATTCACACTGTATTTCTTTATTAATTTTTCTTTCTTACCCCTTTACTTCTCAGTTCCTGTCTCTCTTCCTCTGGACTTATCTTTTCCCCCCTTACTTTTCCCTGGTTCTTTCACCACTTCTCATCTTTCAATCCTCTATCTACAATTCCCTCTTTGTTCTCTCTATTGCTAACAGGATCTTAACATTAGCTGCTGAAGTACATAACCAAATCAGCTAAAGAAAGAATCAGACCCAAAGAAAAGTTCCTGCAATTCAATGAAATATGGTGACAGCTTCTGGAAAAGCAGTGTTGGAGCTCACACTTGGACACCCAATCTGTACGTGTCAGACACAGATGACCAAAATGAACTGGAAAGTAATACAGTAACTTCCTTGTCATATCCCACAGATCAATGGCAGCAAGTATCCAGCAAGGGACTGGAGAAGTCTCCCACCCTGCCAGATATCTATGAATCCAAATGGAAAAGAGAACACGGCACATGACACTTAATCCCAGTGTGAGCAGAGGCTGCCCTTGTACCCAGAGAAACAACTGAGAGCTAATACAAGACTGAGACCTCCAGGGAGTGGTCGAGGAGAAATGTCTCCTCTGTGGAACAAAAAAGCTTTGGATAAACTCTGAAGTGTTCTCTGTATGGACAGTGGGAAGAGAATAATGTAATGTTTGGGATCACTCGAGCTAACTGGGATCCAGATGCTTAACTGGCTGTTGACCTCAACACTGAGGTCTATTGCACTGGAGTTTCCATTGTTTTCATCAATCAGAAATCATGTACTTTTCCAAAGAAATGCAGGGAGTCTGCAGAACCTGATGGATATGCTTATAAATTTCAAAGTGGCAAATAGGAGAGCAGCTGGCAACACATGAGCTATTGTGGAAAGATGAATTCACAGGCAAGACTTTTTAGAGAATGAATTTGAGAATGAAAGAGTGATTCTACCAACCTCCTTCATTCATTTATTTAAATTTATGCTATAAAATGAACAGCAGAGGAAAGCCAAAACTCGCAATGATGATTTTTCTTCTTTTTCCCAACCTTCTTTTATTTATTAAACTGCTCTGGAACACCTTTCAAAGGACTTTTTTTTTTTTGGCTCACTGTTTATTATAGCTTCATCAGCCTTGAAATGGGAGCTGCAGGCAGCTTGATAAATGACTTGAAAAGCTGCTTCTGCCAGAATCAAACCAACAAAACTCCCTCAGCATCCATAAACCCTTTTGTTTTAGCATTTCTAAAAAAGCACTATTTCCCTCAGAGCATTGCTGAAGAATGACAAATCAGTATCCTTCAGTCTTTCAGCAAAAAGACTTCTTTACTTGGGTATGCCCAGGGCAGAAGTTCATCACTGGGTCATGAACAGGACTCAGACTGCAGCACTGGAGAGCGAGGGCAGCTGGGTTATGGTAGAGGGAGACAGAGACAGTCCTAGGAAAGCTGAGTAAATCTTGACTCCAAAATGTGCTGGGGAGATGGATGGAGTAAATGAGCTAGGGCATAGGAATTTTGGTCCTGCTCACAGAGGCTAGCAGCTGTCCTGCTTCCATACAACTATTTTTTACCTATCTACTTTCTAAACTTTTCCCTCTTCTAATCCTTCTTTAAATATGAACAGCTAGATATGTCCCTGGTTCAACCCTTTTGTCTTCAGCATGCTTGCTAAGTCACACAGCCGGTCCATCCTGGCAGCAAACCAGGGCTTTAGATACTGGGATTTATTGATAGAAGTAAGTGGTTCAGTCCCATCTGTGAAAGTATGAAATGTTAATAAGAAAATAAATACCCCATAAGAAAAAGGTAATGGAGCATCAGTTACAAAGTGCCCAACCTGCCAGGTGAAGATAAGTTACATTTCCTGCTGTAACAAATATCACAGATGTTCCAGCAAAGGGCAGCAGGGTGGGTAACAACAACAAACCCAAACCAAATAAAATAATTAAAATGTGTGACTTGTCAGAGGAAGGACCAAAGCTCTACTGGTGGATCCTGAAGGCAAAATGACAGAAGTTTGTGATCCTTTCCTCCCTAATCTTGTTTCACCTCTGCATGCAAAGCTGATGAATATGCAAAGCAAAGGATGTGAATGTCCCTTGGCTTGAGCAGCTCGTTGGTATTTAATTTGCCAGTAAGGATCACACTGAGAACAGCATATGCAACTTCCCTAACACAGTTTCCAGTATGCAACAAGGTGGCAGCACCCAAGGGCTGCTGCAGGGATGCCTGATATAAAAACGGGCTTTGCCAAAAGCAACAGTCTCTTTGTCTCTGTTCATACCCATTGCTCACCTGCTTTCTGACTGTCTGTGTCACTGCTGGGCTGCCAAGGTCCTGGGCTGATTAGGGTCACTCTCTTTGTTCATACCCATTGAACACAGACAGTCTCACCTGCTTTCTGACTGTCTGTGTCACCGCTGGGCTGCCAAGGTCCTGGGCTGATTAGGGTCACATTGTCCCAGTAATGACTCCACTGCCATGGTCATACTGTGGGCGTGTTTCCAAACTGCAGAGAACCAATATGACTGAGCTACTGCAGTGACCCCACCCTGTCTCTTTTTTTTCCCCATCAGCTCCTGTTCCTCTTGAGAACTGTCTGGCTTCAGAAAGAACTTTGCTGTTCCTTGAGGCAGGAGGTGAGTATGAGTGGAGGACAGAGAACTGGAGATTGCCTTTCTCTTGCTGGAAAGATGTGGTGTGCACAAGGCCATGAAGACAGGAATACTAATGGGAATAAGAGGTAAGAGATCAGAAGGTGCCTTGACCCTTGGGATTCTCTGGTTGTTTAGAATCCATAATTGCAGTTTGTTTAAAACCAAAGGGTAACTGATCATTCACAGGAAAGCAGCCAGTGGTAGGGATCAATATTTCTGCAGCTGTGCTAGAAAAAATAACAAAAAGGGAATAGCTCTTTATCTATTACAGCAAAACAGAAGAAATATATGCTTAAGACTTCTTGTAGAAGGGGCTAACAGAGGGTTTGTTCAAAGCTGCCTGTCATATCAGTCTTGAGCTTCAATGAATGTCTGGATGTGTATCCTGCAGTTCAGATGGGGCCTGACTGGATGCAGGGCAGAGGACAGCCCTGCTATTCTTGATCTAGAGGGAAAAATGGTCACTACAGAGGTGAAATAAGGAATATCTGGGCCATAGATGGATATGTGGAATAATCACCTGAGGAGATCACAACTGAAGACTGGGATATCCATTTCCTATGTAGGCCATGCTGATGCATAGCTTTGTATAGATGCATGAGTTACCAAGACCTGACTTCACTTGTAGAGCCAGAGCTGAGTTTGCCCTGGCATCTGTGGGATCCTGCATAAAAACACAAAACTACTTCAAAAGAAGGGCATTTTTCAGGTCAGCTTGGGTGAGCAGGCCAGGACTGACTCAGTTTAATTCTGACTATGTGGTGCTGCTGCACAGATTTTCTTAGACCTGAGATGCGTCCTGGTTTTCTGTGCTGGTTGAACAGCACATGCATCTCCCTTGCTGAGCTTATCCAGCAACAGACTGCTGGATACGTTAAGCAAGGGTAAAAAAGAAATGAAAGGGTGAAAAATCTTTAAATCGTGCATCAACACTGAGGGAGCTGGAACAGGTTCTCTCTTGTGGTGGCTTGTGCATCACACATGCAGGCTTGGAGTCCAGGGCACCCTCTGCCTCGCTCCCCACAAAGGTTTGCGTGGCACAAGGCTGACCTCCAGTGGACGCTGACTACTGTTGTTGGCCTGTAAGTCTGGGGATCATGTGTACAAGCTATCTTTAGAGGACACATGTTCAGATTTCAGGGCAGGTGTTTGCTCCTAGGCTTCTTCAGGCCATTCTACCCCCCCCAAAAAAAACCCCAGACCTTAGGAACAGTTTCCTGCAGATCTGATAAGTGCAACCTGTTTACACTGAGGTGGATAATTCTGAAAATGTCTTAGTGAAGCAGGGAGGAATTATCCTACCTATAACATCTCCCCCTACAGATCAGAGAGTGACACAGCAAAGTGATGAGCAGGCAAGGGATGACAGAGAAAGGGAAGAGCCTGAAGCTTTTGGGGCAGAAAGAGTTTAATTCTGAATGAGGCTCTATTCCTCAGAAAGTTCTGGACCAAGGGCAAGAACCTGACTGCATTTTATGTTGTGTAGTCTCCTCATGGTAGTTTCTCATTCCCATAAACTGCATGGGTCAGTCACTAGAGCCTCAGGAAGACTTGTCCTCTAGCTGCACTACTACCAGGGCTCAAGTTAGTTAACTGAGGTACATGTGCATGATTTGCAACCCTGTCTTTGTAGGATGGGGTCACACAACTCTCAGTTTAACCTGTGGTTCAGTTTTCAGGGTAGCAAAGAGCTGTACAGAAGAGTTCATCTAAATGAGGAGGAGCCATCTGCAGAAAGAATCAGTGGGGCTTTCCTTCCTTCCCAGAGACCTTTCACAGATGTCATCTTCTAAAGGTAGAAATACATTTTCTCTGATTCCTCTCAGAACTGCCACAAAACCCACTCTGCCTTTTATGTCCCTGGTGGGAGCTTTGTTCTCCCACCCCTATGTTTTTAGATGTCTTCATAGTGTTTCACATTCCCTCAAGACAAGTCTGTTGGTTGCTGCTATCTCACAACTCTTTCCTCATTCTGTGAATGTAGATCTCTCATCGTTCCTCTCAGAGCATCATCCTGCTTCTGCTAGGGAGGAGTCACTGGCAGCATGACAAAACTTGATGGACTGGGGAAGAGGTGTCCTGGCTGAGTAATAGTTACCTGAAGGCAGAAGATTTCCTCTGCCAGTGGAGAACTTTTGTGAACATAAGCCACAGCAGTGCAACCTTGCCTACTGGAAGGTGGACAATCCATCAACTGCTAGAGATAGATCCTGCTCCTGATTTCCCATGGAAATCTGTTATCACCAGCTAAGGAGAGGCTGAGGTATGAGGGGCTGCCCTGGATCTAGTTGAGTAATAGTTACTTGACCACCAGCAGAAGGCAGAAGATTTCCTGTGCCAGTGGAGAACTTTTGTGAATGGTAAGCCACAGCAGTGCAACCTTGCATACTAGAAGGTGGATAATCCACTGACTGCTAGAGACAGATCCTGCTCCTGATTTCCCAAGGAAATCTGTTATCACCAGCTAAGGAGAGGCTGAGGTATGAGGGGCTGCCCTGGATCTAGTTGAGTCATTGCATTTTTATCTCAGGGGGGATTTTCAAGGAGAGAGCTGTTGTTGGTGTATGACTTTCAGGCAATTGGAGCTGTATTAATCAGGAAAGATCTTTGGCCTACCAAATGAGCCAGCAATAGGAGGTCATCCTGGACTGAGTACAACCAATGTTCAGACTCAGTAAGATCCAGGCTTAGCTCAGATTTGCACTCTGGACAGCTTTCCATAGGCATAGGGTTTGAACCTGAGCACTTTTCACCTGCCTGAATATGGTGGAAAGACCACAGTGCCTTTGGCATCTGCATGGGAGAAGCATTCACCTGAGAGTTTATGCATAGGTCTACTGTGGAGTTCAGTGATTGTGATGAACTTGGGTAGGCTGCAAAGTGGATAGACGAAAGGTTTGGTGGGGCTCTGAGCAGCCTGGCCTAGTTGGAGCTGTCCCTGCTTATTGCAGAGGGGTTGGACAAGATAACCCTTTAGAGATCCCTTCCAACCCAATACACTCTATGATTCTATGAAATGCTTCACTTAAAAGCAGCTCAAAGGAATGCAGAAGCTATGAGCAATTGGGAGAGGTCTCTGGAGGGAGCAGGACAGACAGCTGAGCTGCTTTTCCCAGAGCCTACTTAGCATAGGGCAAGGCCCTCATTTACTGTCGGCTGGAGGGATGTTTTACAAGTGCCCCTTCTGGTTTAGAGAGATATGAAATCTGTCTGTAATTAAGTTAATTTGAAGTTGAACATGGGCAAAGATAATGAGCTGGAAATAACAAAAGAAGAACAAGAAAGAGGAGAAAGAGTTGCTAAGGAACAGATCTATTGCACTAAAACCTCCCCACTCCTCTTAATCAAATAAACCCATTTTAGGGTGGACGAGTGATGGGGCAGACAGAGCACATGTATGGAAATGATTGATATAACAAGAGCTCAAAATAATTAGGAGATAGGAGGGTTATGACTTGGAGAATTGAGCAAGGTAAAAAAGGAGAGGAAAATGAGTTATTTTGCAGGTGACAGCTATGGCCAAGACAGTTTAGGGGCAGAGCAGTGGTTTGGGATCAGCAAGGTGATGTCCTGTGCCTGATTTACCCTCTGGTCTGAAGGAAGCCTTCCAACACTACCTTCAAACTGGTTCTCCACTGGGAAGTGCTCTAGGACTAGCCAACACCAAGTCTTGCTTGCCAAAGGTCCATAAATAGCTCCTGCCAAAGCACAAGGCTTTTGTCTTCTCCAGTATTTGACCCCGATGAGAGTCCTCACTGGAGTCAAGCACCAGAGTGAAGACCTAAAACCGTTTCTCCCTGGCTTTTAGAAATGATATAAAAAATATCACACTCAAGCCAAAAGGAGGATGGAACAGAGGTCTGCAGAAAGGACGGGAATACTTAACAGTCAGCAAAGCATAAGTAAATAGACAAGTTATGATCAATGAGTTTGTTTGAATTTGACAGAGCTTTCCTGCAAACACAGGGGGAGGGAAGGGGGGTGAAACATTCCCTGCCAGTGTGAGCTGTAATAAAGAACCTGCTGTTTTCTGATTCTCACTCCCTGTGAAAATTGAAAAGGTTAGCCAGGTAATTGAAATCGGGACTGGAATACAAATACGGTGTGAAAACCCTAGAGCTGGCAAATAAAGTTGCAGGGAAGAGACTCAGTCCTCAGTGGAATTTCTTAGCTGTGAGAAGACAGTGGTGGACGAGGGATGGTTCTTCAATATACCTGTTTATCATGGGAGGGGAGATGGGGAAAAAAGAGACATGAAGTGATGAGATTGAGGCTAACACTTCTACATATGAGTGCTTCTTGCTGTCAATGCAAGAGACACTGTAAAATTGGAGTGTGCTAAGGCTGAACCATGCATGGCAGTCACTGCTGCCTCTTGGAGTACCGTAGCAGGTTTGTTGGGAATTGGTGGATTGCCATGTCAGCCCCAACTCAGGGATTATTTCTTGTCATAGGTAGAGAGGGAGAGCTCGGTGCAACTCAGCCCCTTGTCTTGGGGTTGAGGCACATAAGGAAATCAGGGACTGATGTCAACTGCCTCTTCATCTCTGTGCAGGCAGGAACACAAACTCATTTGCATTACTTTAGGCTAAGAGCTTGCAGATAGATGGTTACTGCAAAGCAGCTGAGGAGCAGTTCCTTGTTACCCCATTGTATGCTATATGTGTCTAAATCCCAGCAGAAGTCTTGTCATTGCTACTGTAATGTGAATTTATATGTATTGCTAGATCTGTGGTCTGTCTTTCTGCAGGAGAAAGTAACTTGAGCTGAGAGAAAGCAGTGGTGCAGGTCTTGGGGCAAGCTGAGCTTTGTGATACTAGCCAAGTTCATTCACATTTTTTAAAAAATCCTCTTCAAGTAATATTTCCCTAGGACTAAGGCAACTAACTGAAACTCCAATCTGTATATGGTTAAATAAACAACAACTACACCTCCAAGTTCCTGCGTTAGTGTTTTATTTCCTTCCTCACAGAAAGTCTGGGCAGTTCTCCTGTTTCCAAACCTGTGATGCTTCTAGTTGTTTTGCTGCAGTTGCTCAGTGCTGCCCAAACCACCTGCACTGCAGTCAACAGCAGCATGAAAAGACTTCCCTCTGGAGCCTTTCCACTGAGTTTAGGCAGTTATTTAGCACGTTCTGTGGCAGGACAGGTATTCTTCCTGCCCTCACCAACTCCTTTAGCAGTAAGGGAAGGAAAACTGCAAGCTTGCAAAGGAATGCTGCAAACCCTACAAGTGGTAGAGCTTTGTTTGAATTTCCCCAGCTTGTAAGAGCATTGTCCAGGTGTCCCAAAGGCCTTAGCCCCAGATCAGTGAGCAAAATGGTAGGTGAACCCCTGAGGACACCGTTCTCCCAGTGTTTTGTGGTGAGTTAGTTGTTAGCCATTTGTTTTCCTCATTTGGAGCATGGTTTTCCTAGTGAGTCATTTCTAAGGAGGGTCTCTTGGGTTCTGAGGAAATGAAACAAATTGAAAGGGACTGACAATCATACCCACCCTGTGACAAAGAATTTACATCTCAAGGTGACCTGTACCTAGCTGCCTAGCTTTGTTTTTCTGTTGTAGAAGATATGCATAAAAACTACCTGTAAAACATCTAAGATAGATGACTGAAGTAGGTCAGATAAACTGATTTTAGAACAGCCTTTTTTCCTCCTTTGACTATAAAAGGAATCCAGATTTCCTCTGATGGAATTCATGTTGTAGACATTTGACTCTAAGGGTCTGGTCTTTTGGAAAACCCACTTTTAGCCAAAAAAGCAAACAAAATCCAGTTCTTCCAGGAAGGAACTTTGGCACATTTCACAACATAGTTTAAGCTGAGGATGCATGAAAAAAAATGTTATGTAGGCTTTTACAATAAAGATTTCGGTGTTTCATTAATGAATTATCTATCCTAGCAGGAAGCAAATTATTCCAACTGCTCCCATACTTCTAAAATTGATCCTGCTTTAAAAATTAAATGGATTTAGGATAATTTTCCTTAAAAACGATGGCTGAAACTTTTCAGGGTTTCACAAAATCTACACAGTAATCATGCTCCTAGTTTTTAACCTCCTCCTCTGGAAGAAGCAGTTATGCAGAGCACTTGGATGCAACAAACTACACAGGGATTAGTGCTGTATTTTCATCCACACACACCAGTTCAAACAACCTGCTTTATTATTTTTTAAAGTACTGTAATTTGTAGGAAGTCCTTTGTGTCCTGCACTTGGTGCTGGTTGAATACGCAGGATATCTCTGCCTTCTCCTATTCATGTGACATCAGAGGGAGAAATAAGAAGTACAAGGATTGCTGGAAGATGGACCAGACATAGAAAGGGAGACTCCAGTATGTTTATTTTCATGTTACACACAGATACATATAACCTGCTCTGCAGCTGAAGTCTATGTTTAGTTTTACTGAGAAGCAATGGTTTAAACACTTCAAAACACTGTAGCGTCCAAAACATCTTCATATAAACTTTACAGAATTGTCCACTTGCTGCCATGATTTTTTTTCCAGTACTGAAGCTGGCATTAGATCTGAGTATCATTCACTGGCAGTGCAAGCAATTCTTCTCTCTTTTAAGTGCTTCCTTGCAACACATTTCAAACTCTCCATGTTTTGTTCATGGTGTTGGAGCATTGCCCCTGCTCTCCACACTTCCTGCTCATACATTTGCCTGTTTCCCAGAGGGAAGCAGAAGCAGAGAAACAAATCAATAGACAGTTCTGTTTAGGAAGTCATGCTTGATTTCAAATAAATGTATTTTTATTACACTAGATCACTTTGGGGGAAAGAGAGTTGTTCTCTGTTGTCTTGCAACAGGAGAAGTTCTTAGCCAGTTGCCAACATTTTTCAGTACTTGGCTAGAAAAGCTGCTAAATGTAAAAAGGAATATAATTGGCTTTTATGACATCTCTATTCATCTTCCCAGCATTTTAATATTCAGACCCAGCTTCGAACATTTAGCCAGGTAAATATCGGAGCAGAGTGGTAAATAACTTAAGCACTGACTTTTGGGGAAGAAAAGCCTCCAGTGGACATCAACTGCTTTTTAGGGACAAAGAGCATTAACAACTTTTTAGAGACCCCCTCAGGAATGAGGGAGTGCAGAGTTGTGCTGCCACAGGGAACCTAACTTGGAGCACTCAAGCTCAAGACAGCCCACTTTTTTCTTCACTGCACTTATTTTATTTTTAGCAGAATTTAGAAGAATTTTGACATGCCTCCCTCCAGTAATACTTTCATAGAAGGCTTAACTGAGTGCAAGACTAAGTGTTTTCAGCTTTGCTTTTGATGTTTGGTAAAAAAAAGCTCAGAAAATTTTGGTTGTGAGTGTCACTTCTTTTGACTGCTGCCAAATTACTCGTGATAAAACCAGCTCTTAGGAAAAAGAAAAAAAAAAAAAAGTTCAGAACATGGTGTGAGTTCCTGACCATTTGCTTCTCACTATTTCTCTCCTGGAATTTCCCTGTCCATGCACACTTTCCACCCCAAACCCTTTGTCTTCCCTAGGAACAAAAATTTGGCTATTTTGTTTAAAATCACACAAAATCTTTTCTCTGTAGCTTCACATCCCAACCTTGACTGCAGGTCCATGTGCTCACCTGCAAGTCAAGAGATGCATTTATCAACCTGAAGCTTTGCAGCCAAGGTTGCAGTTCTCCAATGAAGGAAGGAGAAGACAGCAGTGTCGCTCATGGATGGCTCTCTGTGCACCAACACAAGATGCTGTGTGGTCCTAAATGCATGAGATGCGTTCAAAGAGCCACAAAATCTTGCAGAGAAGTGTCTCCATCATATGGTGGATATGTGAGCATGTCCAGCTCTACTGTCTCCTCACTGCGTTGGCTGGGTGTCTAGGACAGTGGAGGAGAAGATGAGTTTCAGTGGCAGACTGCTGGGGTAAGGAAGATAACCCCCTGAGCTCAGGAGAGTGCACAAGTGAGGCACATGGTGGGGGTGGCAATCCTGCACAGTTCAGCCCAGGTGATTCCCAGCCTCTTACTGGGAGCATGCAGCTGGGGTAGGAGAACAGGGACCAAGACCAAGGCAGCTCGCAGGCAGCAAGGCACGACCAGCACAGCAAACCCCAGGGGGAAGCACACTTTCATGTTTGGTGGAAAGAAAAAATGATAATGCAAATCTGGTTAGAGTGTAAATGTTACTGAATAAAACTCAAATGTCCACTTGGGGGTGGCAAAGTATCTCAGCTGTGTCTTCAGAGAGCAGGAATTGCGTTTTCTCTCCAGGGTCTCCTGTGTACCTGTACCCTCTCCATGGCTTGTTTCTCAAGACTGCAGCTGGTTAAATGGATCTGACAGAAAACTTGGGCTAAAGTTCCCCTTGTGCTGCAGGAAAAGGAGACTCACCAGCCGCCATCAGCCCCCCAGGTCTCACCTTGCTTAGGAGTCCCACAGCGAGTGGCAAACCAAGACTTTGGGCCAAACAAGGTAAGAGCCCATTGCAGCAGGAGTATAATCTATTCCTCTTATGATTGGAAATGTTGTCTGGTCCCCCAGG
The DNA here is from genome assembly GCF_000691845.1 of Merops nubicus. Classification (NCBI taxonomy): domain Eukaryota; kingdom Metazoa; phylum Chordata; class Aves; order Coraciiformes; family Meropidae; genus Merops; species Merops nubicus. Next base: position 151,819 of record NW_008587675.1, read on the forward strand.
GACTGGTCTGGAATAAGCCTTGATGCATACAGTGTACCATCTTTCAGGAACCAATGTTCTTACTCGTTATGATAACTCTGTGTACTCTGACTGTGTAAGTAAGTCCCAGCCCCTTGGTGACACACGTGGGATGATTTTCTGCAGCAGTGCGTGCCAAGCCTGAACCCAGTGTGGTTGTTAAGCCTAGCCCTGCATCATGATGCACAAGGGGGCCATTCCTCTGAAACACAAGCAGGCTTTGAAACTTGGGACACAGAGCTTTACAGAGTTCTCTGTCATGTAACGGATTCACACTTGTACTCCCTTTACAAAACTCTGCTGGGTTCTGACCTTGCAGTTAGTGGAGCTCAGACACTCATCAGCTTGCACATAAGTGAGCTGCCTTTAGGATCTGTTTGCGTGACTGGGATGCAGGAGAGTTTCCCACTGTTTTTTTTGTGCTTTGTGACGAATCCTAAATTCAGTAGATGCAAAATCACTGCAAAACTCTGTTTTTATTGTCTTTGTACCAGCTTCTTTGATCCTGTAGGTTTGCCTCCATTCCACTGTGAGTGGTTTCCAGCTTGTTTTCTGGTGGTTGCTAACCCCACGTAGATCTCTGACTTCTAGAATCCACCTGGCATGGGTTGATGTGAGGTATGATTACAGGGCTTCACTGGCAGAGACAACACACATGCAGCTGAAGCTCAAGCAATGGTAAGAACCTGTTGCAAACTGCAGGACATGTGGCATAGCAGGGACCTACCACAGTTCATTTGTCCAGGCTCAGTTCAGGCAGATGGGCAAAAATGAAGCTCTCTGATGCAAAGACTGTAGACGTTTCACATTCCCTGGGCAGATAGCCCCCACTAGCTGTATTTTGGGCAAGACAGTTACACCAGGAACATCCTCAGTTCCCAGCAATGGCTATTTCCCAGGTACTGTAGATGAATTTGTGGCATGCAAGTGCCATTTCAGCACTGTGTAGATATTGTCAGATATAGTATGGGGAGATATGGTAGCAATGCTGAGACTTGTTAAAAATAACCCACTAAAGGGTAGGGTTTTTTTTGACAAAGAGATTCAAGGCATTAATCACCGCCCCTCATCCAAATCTTCACCCAGCTCAGAAAGCAAAAGTTTGCTTGTCATAATTATTGGCTGCCTGGGTTGTTCTGGCCCCAAAATAGCTGTTGCTGGTGTCTGATGTTTATCAGCCAGCCTCAAAGCTTCTTTTGTTCATGCCTTCTTGCTCATCTTGCTAAGAGAGGTTTGCAGCAGCTACACCCTGAGAAAATCAAAGGGGAGAGAAGTAAGACTGACTTGCCTAAAGCTAAAGAAGTAGGTAGACAAGGCTTGTGCAGCAAGTTGCCCCATTTTAAGCTAAGTATCCTGATGTTCAGGCTGGTGCACAAAAAGCTATTTGGTAAGACCTGGACAAACTGTGTGTCCCTCCTGTGCTGGTAACATTGGGAGTGTGTCTCATTTTTGTAAAGCAGCTCTTTGTGGCACAGCTACCAGCCAGTGAGCTGAATTTTCTAACCCTGCTATTAGCTTGAGGGTAAAACAACATTCCTCAACCACCTGCTAATTACAATCTCCTCATTCATTCATTCATTCATTCATTCCACAAGACACACCTGTGAGCTCTTTTTGCTGAAATCAGTCTTTTAGGAGGGTTTCTTCTCTTTTTGTTTCTTAAAATAATTTTATTTATCCTCTCTCTCACCTGGATCACAACGTGAAAACTCAGAGACCAGTGGAGAGCTGAGAACTGCTGACAGATGTCCTGTGGGTGCCAGGGAAACTTGTGTCTTCAGCAGAGTCCATGAGATTGTGGTCCTCAACCACAGAGATACTCTGCTGGGCAGGAATCCTGCTGGTGGGATGGTCAGGGGCCCAGTGCTTGCAGCAAGGAGAGATCACACTAAGGAAAGCCATCCTGAAGCGCTGGGACAACAGATTGTAAATGATGGGGTTCACAGCAGAGCTCAGATAGAAGAAAACACCTAGGAGAGCAAGGGTGGGGGAGAAGAGAGAAAGACCTCATTTTTGTATGGAATGACTTTGGAAGAGGAAAATCTCTTCGTTGCCCATACTGCTCTGCCCAGCTTGGGTGCAAGGGTGGAGGCAGCGACGGCACATCCCTGCTGCTTCCATCCAGGCAGAGACAGAGGGATCTTGCCAAGGCTAGCTCAGGCACTGCAGCACACAGGGAAAGGGCAGTGAGAGATATATTAACTGGAGCTCACTCTCTCCAGCTGCTCAGGAGCCAGCTCTCTGGAGCTGTACTGACCTGCCCCCAGCACAGCCCTTATCCCCACAGCAGGATTTGCACAGTTGGTGCCCCCATCAAAGCTGCAAGAGGATAACTTCCAGCCAAGGGGAGCTAATTTCTTACAACACACCAGGACAATTGCACTAGATTGGATTTGTCTGAGCTGCCTAATGGCCACATTCAGTGTTTTCCCATGGTGGACTGAAAATAAGATTCCTCTTTGAAAAAGCCTTCATTTGATGGTTAGCAGGGCCATGAACATTTGGTTATATCACCTAGTTCTGAGCAGTATGTAAGTCTTTTCTCTTGCCCTTTGGTAAGGTTTCCCATTTTACCTCAGACACGCTCTGGAGGATGATGCCGGCTGCTGGGCATTCATTAAAAGCAGCTCAGTGACACCAGAATACATTTCTGAACAATCCCAAGAAGGAAAAGCAGCTGATAATGATTTTTTTTTTCTTTCTTTGTGAATAGTTGGACAACTTTATGGGACAACACGCCCAGATCTTGAAAGCTGCAAAAACATGCATGCAGTTTTTATTTCACCAAGCCCCAAGTAGCTTTTCCATGCATGTCTTGTGACACCTACGAACTAAAACACTTCATATTGCAAGTGAAAAAAGCTTTACCTGACACCACATGAATTATGTTGAATACATTAGCCAGAGGCTCAGTCCATTCCACAACAAAGCTGAAGAAGAGTCGATCTATATGGAATGGAGCCCAACAGATAGCAAAAACCATCACAAGGACAACTAGGATGGAGAAAGGGGAGAAAAAAACCCAAGTCAGTTATGGAAGGATATGGTTCACTACACTGCACAGAGCAGAGGTAGTTTAGAAAGCTGGCTGAAAGACTAAATATACAAATTCTATTAATTTAAAAACTTTTCCAATCCTTTCTGTCTTACCATTAGCAGCTAAAAGAACAAACTTTTCACTCATTCTCTTGGATAACTCAATGCATGCACACACAGAGTGACATTCAGCTAGATCAGGTAACAGCCAGATAATGTTGTGGCACATACAAAGCCTCATGAAGAAACTGAGACACCTGGATTCATCTGTGGTACCTGGGACACACTGACCCCGTTGTGCCTTGAAGTTAGTTGTCTCTGCACACTGTACATCAGTGGTGGGATAAGGCCAAAGAACCATCTACTGGTAATAAGTATGTCTGGTTATGCTGCTCAGTATGAGGGAAAAAGAGTTTGCCTCCAAGCACAAGCTGGTTTGTGCTGGCTCTAGTAAGGGCTCTTGCAAACCCTTTCCAGATCTGGGTCCTATGAACATCTGTGATCACAGTCATTGGACACAGAGGATCAGGCTGACTTCAAAGTACTGCTTCTTAGTTCTGCAGGTGACTTAAGCTGCCTAAAAGAATAATGTTGTTGCAGGAAATATTGCAGGTGATTTATGTTTCCTGCATAAACATCATCTCAGCAGCAAGGTGATCTTTGTCTTAAAGACAGCCCTAACTTAGGAGGTGATGTGAATTCAGGGTGGTTGGAGCACATAATCTCCTGAATGCCATACAACGTGCAAGTCTGCCTAGGTCCTGCTTTTTCTTGGGAAGGTCTAAAGGGTTAAGTCAGGAGCAGGTGATGTATGTAGTTTGGCAGGACCTTACTGTTCATGAACAGAGCTTGTGGTGTGATGCTAAACATCCTTCCTTAAAAATGCATGAGATAGAATATTTGCACTCTGAAAAAGAGGAATCCTCCCTCAACGTCTGCAAGAGCTGGGTTTGGAGTGAGGGATAGTAGAGAGCTGCCATACAAGCAACTGCCATGTACGTTTGCTCAACCTCCTCTCATGCTGGGGAGGAAAATTTGCCTTCTGAGACTTCTGATAGTAGCCATGGTGCTCCACTTCCATGGCCTCTACTTCCAGACAAAATAGATGAGCCTTTTTTCTTTTCCTTTTTCTTTTTCTATTTTTTTTTTTTTTTTAAATTGCTACTACTTCTTTTGGAACTCTTGTACCCAGTGAATTTGCTTGATACCATTCAGGACTGGGTCACCTCTTGTCCATGCTCAATAAAACACATAAGGACTCACTTACACAACATCTTGGTAACTGATTTCCTGGATGGTCTCTGAACATTCACAGCCATTTCCTCCACTTCCAAAGATTTGTCTCCTTTCAACTGGCAAAAGGAGGGAAACCAAAGGAGAGCTTAGACAGGAGATGACAACTGCACCAGACAGTCTGTTTGATATTTTGATAGCTGTCATTTGAGAAGGCAATATTAGAGCAACTCAGGACTCGTTGAAAAAAAAAAAATCTACATTGAATTTCAGTTTTAGTCTAGGGAAACAGTGAAGCTTTAGGTTCTAAACAATCTGTAGATTTTATGGATCTGAGGCTGCATATTTACAGCAAATTTGTATTTCAGTTCCCCGTTTGTCTTTTCTCAGTGAGTCAATATTTGGTTCACAGTTTGTGTTCAATTTCAACAGTATTTTGCTAGGCATTACTTTCTCTTTTAGCAAAATATTGTTTGTTTGTTTTCCTAAAAGGGTTCCCCACAATTAAGCACAAACCAATGATCCAAAAAATACCCAGAGAGGCCTCAGTGAAACACAGCTGTAACCACTGGCAAAATTCCTGTAGAATTCAAGGGAGTTCATTTCATGCCCTGAGTGTTTGGACTAATTGATATTCAATCTGAGGATCAAACCACATGTATGCTCTCTTGCAGACATCCAGGGTGCATGATACACACAGATACAGCCACATACTGCTCAGTTACAACTATTGTTTTGGTTTTTTTTTTCTCCAGTTGTTCTTCCTAGACTTCTAAAAAGTAGATATAAAGACTAATAATCTACTTGAAATGCTTCCCTAATATGCTTACAGCAAGAGCCTTGGTGCTTTGGTGATGAAAAGACCATGTTTAGATAATCAGGACAATTGCTTTGATTATAACAGAAAGAACCTATGGAGAGTGCATAACTGGATCCAGCTTCCTGAAGTGGGAACTTCTGATTAGCCAACTGATTTGGAGTGATTTTTTTTTTGTCAGCTGAGAGAAACCGGAAACAAAACTTTTAACTACATAGCAAAGAATATCAGGAAAGAGGGGAAAAGAGAGAAATCAAACTGTATTTGCAAAAATCTTGTGAAAACATAGTAGTTGTGCTGTTTTATTCTGCCTTTTACACTGTGACTTTGCTTCCTCAGTTTTGATTAACAATACTTTTTTCTAAGGGTGGTCAAATGAGACCTTCCTTCAGTGTTCTATTTATTCATAAAACCCACAAAAGGGCAACACATGTAAATCATATTATATTCAATTATAGGGCAGTCCAGCTTCTCATGTTTTACATTATTCCCTTCATAACTTTGAGTCATAGCCACAGTTGCTTAAGGAAGAGGCTCGGTTGATTTGAAACACATCTAGCGATAAATGTCTGCTCAGATTGATTAAAATCCCTGGTTTCCCTTCAGTGGTTTTCAGTCTCAGGAGAAATCTATTCCAGGCACATTCCAAAGCCTCAGAGACTACAGTGCTCTGATGCTGTAATAAAACAGAGACACATGTATCTTTATTTTTCACCTTCCTCCTGTCATTTTGGTGATGCTATATGGCTCCTCTTTAGCCTCAAGTGATAATAACTGGAGGTGTAACTAGTAAGAATAACTCAGCAGCTGCAATTTAACAAAACAATGAATTATGACAAGGAGGAATTAAAAAAAAAAAAATTTAAAAAAGGAATTAATCCATGGCAAAGGTTGTAACTTGGGTTCATGCCAGTGGTTTGACAGAGGGAGAAGCCAGCCAGGGTAGTGGTTACTTCTGCATTGCTGTGGTTGTACGAGGTTATGTAGGGTTGCCTGGAGATGAATGTTACCCATTCACTGCAAGAGAATTAAAAGTGTGTGGAGCAAGAAGCTGAAAATTGGATTTCCCTCCACATCTTTGTTAGCTACAGCATTTCCTACTAGAAATTAGAAGGCAGAGTAAAATTAGGGCCTCACCTATCCCCAGGCAAATCTAGTGAGGCTACTCAACGAAAGCAGGAGAACTGTTTTCTGTAAGCGCCTCCATCTGACATGAGTGGTGACCAATCTTCCTCTCCAGCTAGAGAGAAAAATTGATATTTAAAATCCGCATGGCCTGTGCTAAATCATGCACTCCTGCTTATTTCAGTGATTTGGCTGAAGCTGTTGCCACCTAAACTGCAGCCTAGGTGTACCCTTAACTCACGCCCATGCCAAGGAAAGTGGGTTAGTGGGTGCAAGGTTTGCTGAACAGGCTCTATGGAAGGAGGACAAACTCTACAGGTGTGTGCTGGGCTCTGCAAAAGCTAGCCAAAGGCAGTCACAGATGATTCTGGTTTTAACAACTGGGCATTTAGGCAGCAAAATAGATTTTTATGATAAAATTTGGACCAGCTATGCATTGAGAAGAACAAGTTGTCATGATTCAAAGACAGCAGCAATAAAAATTATCAATGTGGCCGATGTGTTGCTGAGGGGAAGTGACACTAAGAGAACTGTTGGACTTATAGCAGAGGAACCATTCTACCTAGGTAAGGTCAACCTAGTCCCATCTCATCATCTAGATCCTCTCACGGGTGCCTGAAGTAGATGGGATAAATAAGTCCCTGGACTCTCCCTTCTCTCTATTTACTGTCAAAAATCCTTGTTAAATGGAGTCTGACTTTTAGATGACCAGTGATAAGAACCTATCCTTATGTCATTTTAGAGATCTGTGTGAAAGAAATGGATGGGGACCTAGCACAGGATCCCACTGCAATGCAGGCTTCTCCCCAAGCAGTGCCACCCCATCTCTATGAGCACTGCAGGGATTAGCTTCCACAAGCAGCTATTTCCCAATGTTCTCATTTTTTCCCTTTCCTCTTCTTCAGCTTTTTGGCTACATGTGGCAACCAGTAGCCCAACAGCTGAACCAAGTTTAAAGAAGAGCATAGCTGATTTAGGGATTGGTCCTAAAGGCACCTGTGATAAGGACCTTATGAGTGAAACAGCAGGAAGCTTCCACAATCAAATCTACTGAGACCACAGTGTAATCATCAGTGTTCTCTTCTTCACAGGATTGCCAGAACTATCTATTGACTATAACATAATAGTATTAAACCATCAAGCCTTACAATTATATGCAAGTAGTTCATGACATAATTGATCATGAGGTAATGAGCCTGACAGCTCTGTTGGCAATAAATTCCCCAGAGAAAAAGATAAATATATTTTTTCCTTTTAGCACAGAATAAAATTAACAATTGTCTGCTACTGTATGACCCATGTTTGCTACCTTCTCACAGCTGCTTCACATGTCACACATTTCCTTCTATATTGCATCCTGAGGCTCTCCTGAGCACTGGCAAATCTTGAGGGAGGAAGTTGGGTGAAGAAGAGCCCTTTCCACAAAGCCTGGACTTGGAAAGGCTATGACTCTTTGCTGAATTTGGCTGTTGTACAACCTTTGGTTCAACTCTGAGCTTTGCCACTACAGTCTATGAGCAACACATGGCACTCAGGAGGCTCTGGAATGTTGCTGAAGCTTCACAGATTTCATCCTGTGTGAGTAGCTAAAAAGTGTCTTTTGAAAAATTACAGATATTCACCATTCTATCATTTCTGTTGAAAAAATGAAATTATCTTGCCTAGTGCAGTTTGCTGCATAACGCAGATATACCCAGGATGGATGCTGTTTAAAATTTGGAAGGCTGAGTTGGATATACAGAAAAGCAGAGGCATAAACAATGAACACTGCAGCCCTTAGGAGCGACAGCCTGAAGCTATCTATGAATGTAGACAGAAGTCCTGGGAGAGCAGCCCTCGCCTGGTATCTGGTTTCTCTTCTGGGATGGGGGTTAGGAATTTCTGCTGCCACAAACAGAAATGCTTCTGATCTTCAAGAGTTCTTTTAATTAGTTCAGAATTTCTCATTTTCTTTTTGTAACAGCTGTATTTTCAGTACTCTTTCCTCCCTTAAGGTCTTATGTTGCAAAATTTTCAGTGAAAGTATGTAAAGACCCCACAACAGCCAGTGGGGATGATTTAACCCATTCATGGCCTTGATGATCTGCTCTGTGCTATGGATTTCTGGCAGTTAACCATTGTGGCTTTTCCTATGTAAGGAAAATTGCTTTTATATAGTTTCAGATAGCAGTAAGTATCAGCCAGCATATATGGTGGATATATACAGCAGAAGAATTTTGGTTTAATTTCTTACTCATTATTTGGTAAGTTCATTTGTCTCTATCAGCATATTGCATCCCTTTCTTGCTATATGATCAGACATAGTTTTTAAACTTTTAAGTTATATTCAGTGTGAAGAGATAGATAGGATTTATATTTTCAAAATACAGGATTTATATTTTCAAAATATATGTGTAACATATCAGAAGAGTCATTGGCTTGTTACTCTTAGCAGTGCATGTCAGTGTTGTGCCACATAGTTTTATGACGCTATGATACTGATTGTTTTATCCATGTATTTAAATGATGAATACTTAGTAAAACTTCACTTTCTGAAGAGAGAATGAATAAGAACTCTAAGGTAGCCTTAATCGATGGTGAAACTATGCCATAGTTATATAAAGAAATTATATAAATGTTGAATTTGTTAGCTGCAGCAATAAGGTAGCATATCAGTTTATAACAGCTTTGTGAGTTTAACAACTGAATATAATCACCATCTCCAGGGAAGGAGAAAAATAAAGTAATGCAATGGAAATTCCACAGTTACAAGAAGAGAGAAAACAAATAATATACGAGAATCAATCACTAGCCTGCTCTTTTTTATTCTTTTCACATATTCTTTTTGTCTGTTTCCTTCTAGTCTTTACTGTAAAGGTGCAAATCTCTGAGAGGCTGGAATCAATCTTGATTGACTTGGATGTTTAAGTAACATTCAAATGTAAACAGCAGTGCTGGTTATTTATTTATTTTCTTTTAAATATTGGAGTAAATTATTCCCCAACATAGCTATATTAATTTAAGAATGGCATTACACCAAAGAAGGAGTTGGATCCACTATTTTCAAAGTTTTGAAATACTTTTGCTTTTTTGAGAGAAAACAGTTGGGCAAGAAAAAGATGCAATCACTTCAAAGACACTTACAGACACAAACACACAAGGATGAGCTAAGGAAACACTAAGCACGGTTGGAGTAGGACTTACTCTCAGCCCCATCAGATAGTACAGCACACTTATTACCCCCATAGGCAGCACATAGAAGAGAAAAGAAGTGATCTGGACAATACAGTTGTAGATCCACATGGGCATGACTACAGTGCAGGTAGCAGAGCCAGGGACCAGGGTCCCATTGGGGAAATACTGCAGCATGATGCCATGGGTGCCCGTGTTGGGGAGGGCAAAAAGGACAGAGAGGACCCAGAGCACCAGGATGGTCCTCAGGGCACGCTTGCGGGTGCTCTCCAGCTTGGCACGGAAGGGATGGAGGATGGCGATGTATCTTTCCACGCTGACGGTGGTCACACTGAGGATGGAGGCAAAACACACTGTCTCAAAGAGTGCTGTCTTCACATAGCAGCCGATGGGCCCAAACAAGAAGGGGTAGTTGCTCCACATCTCATAGACTTCCAGTGGCATCCCGAAAAGCAGCACGAGCAGGTCTGAGACGGCGAGACTGAAGAGATAGTAATTGGTTGGGGTCTTCATGTTCCGATGTTTGAGGATTACGAGGCAAACTAAGAAGTTACCTATCACCCCAACGATGAAGATCAGGGTGTACACCAAAGCCATGGGCAAGAACAGATGGCTCCGTCTGGGCCCACACAGGAAGGCTAAGTAATCCTCAGTGCTGTTTAAGTACCTCCTGAAACGTTCTTCATGGAGACCAAGGTGATTAAACCAGGAGATATTACTGATCCAGGCCATTACTAGATCTGCTGAAACGTTTCACAGCTGAAATCCAGTTTTCTTTACTTTTCCCTCTGCTAGTTGGCTCACTTTTTGCAGAGAGAGGAAGAGAGGAGGGGAGTTCTCTTGCCAGACCTTGATGCACGAAGCCAGTGAGAGATGCGAGCGTGTTTGCCTGGCTTCACTTAAGGTTTTGCTGTTGTAGCAGCTGTTCTGCTGCAAGGAGTCCCTCAGCCAGAAAGCCCCTCCTTTCACACATATTCATTGGCTCGCTAAGTGCATTAGATTACAGAGTAAGAAAAGAGGTTCCAGCTACTTGTATCAGCTCCCACAGCAGATGCATTTAGAAACTCAGAAATGTGGGATTTAGAGAGCTGGGAATCTGAAATATAGGATGTGAGGCAAGCTGCAGGATGTTTGCATTTGTCAGAAAGGGGGAAAACAGACCAAAAAAACCCCAAAAAACTCAGTCTAAAAAGCTTTTACAAAATTATAATGATGCTATACCCAGTTAAGAGCCAGAAAAGACAACAAAACATCTGGCATGGTTTTATTTTTCAAATCTGGTGATTTTTATTTTCTGTTGTCTGTGGCAGCAAGTACTTGGAAACAGAGTTTGAGCAGTAAAAAGCCAACCTGTTTTTGCAGCCATTCATGTGGAATTAGGCTACTATAAGGTTTCAGCCTTTTTTAAAACACTGTAATTTTTTTAATCCTGAAATCCAACATAGGATCTAATTGCTCTTACTGATATAAAACTATTTTCCCCACTTTCCTGGTATGCTAGAATCTGACCCCATATTCTTAGATAGCCCTGATTTGGGAATCTTTCTGAGGACTGTATTATTCCAAAGACATATTTATTGCCTCTGGGACTAAATTTATGCAACTTTTTAGAAACTATTATTTTTTCTTGAATGACAAGCATTCTGAATACACACTTTCAGAGACAGAGGGTATCCTGCAAGGTTGATGGCTGTGTCAAAACAGATAATTTAGCTCCTCTTAAATGCTCGATTCCTTGCTGCTTTCTCTAAAACAAAAAAGCTTTGAAGTGCATGGATGTCCTATTCAGAAAAAGTTTAGCCTGGGGGCTAGTTTAGGGGATTTTTTGTCAGCTTGATGTGCAATTTGTCTGCCCAGTACCTCTCAGTACCTCTTCACTTTTGAGTACCTGGCTAGTCCCCCTCCTTGGGTCTACTATCTATGTGTGGAGGACCACCTTCTTTTCTTTGTTTGACCCTTTAGCCAAGTCCCCCTGGCTACTAACTTACGACTGCATATTTTTAACCATCCACGAGCCTTTTTGGCTGGCATTTACTCCAAAATCCTGACAAAAAGTAAGTGGCTGGAGAGTAAACTGATCCCACACAAAATCTGTTTTCTGACACCTAAAAGCTGAGGCTGTCTTAGATCCTGTCTTCTTTACTCCTACCCTCTTTAACTTCTGGTTTAGTGATGGTCCAATAACATCGCAAATAAAAATTCTGTAATAAGCACAGACTGTCTCCTAAAATAACATCAGGAGATAAAGAACTGAGGCTTGTTCCCACTGATGCATACTCAATGTGTGGAGCCCGAGGATTACCGTGCAATCATTTCAGATGTTAGGGGCATGGAAGGTACCACAACAATTACACTAGAAGACAGAAGCAGGTCTCTCGGGATGACTTTCAGATCTGCTGAAATTATCTCGCACAGCAACTCTCTCCATCAGAAAGACACCTCTCTCATTTATTCTACAACTGCACACAGGTCTTTAATTCAGCATGCTGAAAGGTTTTATTGGATTGGTGAGCTACAAGTGTGCTCTTTTGACCTATGTCTCCCTTCGTTAAGGATTAACTTAAAGAGATTCCTTGCATTTTAACAACGTTGTAAGGACATGAATTTGATTTTGATCTGCTGTTGGTGTAAGAGGTAGGAACAGAGGAATCACTAACAGGGTGTCCCGTTGAGACCAGGACTGACTGTTTCAGAGCACTGTAGGAGACAAGTATTTGAGAATTTGTGCATGACTAAGCACTTGGTATAGCTCTGCTTAACTTTCAGAGTTTATTTCCTCTTAATCTCTTAACAATATTTTATTTCTTTCCTTTTCTTCTTCCCTCCCCACTAAGTTCCACCGTTCTCTAAACTGCATCAGAACCGAGGTGAGTAAACACTTTTAAAGTAGCTGCCAAACTGGTCTTCCTTTTTTCTCCTTACACATAAACCTCTGTAAAGAAACTGGAAAGGAAACTTGAGATCTGTTCAGCTTGAAATCAGTCTTAAAGAAAACCAAAACAAATGGAGTTGTTTACTAAAAAGCCAACAGGGCAGCCATACCCATCACGAGCTCTACAAGAGGAAACCAATGGGCTACAGAAGCACCTCAGGTCACTTCAAAGTGTTGATGTGCCAGGCCCACCTGTGTCTACTTCCCCTTATTCCCCTTTCTCCATCCTTTCTGATCCTGCTGAGCTCCAGTGCTGCCAAGATGTGAGAATAGAAACAAAGAAGAAAAACAGGTCTATTTGTCTAGCAGGTCACCCCTGGAACCATGTCACTGTGACCAAGAGTAAGTGGCAGATGGAGAAGACAAGGAGAGTGGAATATATATTTCAGTTCATTTCTCAGAGCTATGTTTGGTGTTCTTTATCATATCTGTCTCAATAAGGATCACATCTAACCAAAGACTAGCTCTGCCTCTGTATGATTTGAAATATTTTACTTTTAAAATTGAGACAGAAAATAAAAACAGATTTTCCTTTTGAAGGTAATATTAAAGCATTTGGTATTTTTCATTATAAATCACACTTCATTGGTGCTTGCTGTAATACACTCAAAGGAAGATGGTGCGCTGCATGTTGCCCTTAGAATTGGGCAGATTTATGTAATAGTAATGTAATTAATGTAATATTTACATTGATGTAGTGTACACTACATAATGTGTATCAATGTCGTGTAATCACAGGCTGCCCAGGGAGGTGGTGGAGTCATCATCCCTGGAGATTTTCAAAATACGAGCAGATATAGCCCTTGAGGCTATGCTTTGGTGGTCAGGGAACTGTTGGGATGAAGGCTGGACTTGATGATGCTAGAGGTCCTTGCCAACCATAGTGACACTATGATTCTATAATCTTTGGCAACATTAACCCAGACAAGGTCTTTTGGCACAATGTCACTACTAGTCAGTGTGGCATTATCTCCTCAGGCACTCACTCTGCCCTCATGCTGGTGGTACCTCTTGTACCACATTTACATTGTAGAATCTTTCCCTTAGCTGATGTAATGTGCTACAGCACACTCCTGTGGTCCACTGAGAGCAGCAAAGTGCACGTTTAAGAAGAAAATTCAAGTGCCTTCATGTTTCCCAAAGCCCTTCTAAGGGCACCCATTAGGGAGTAAATATATTAGGTCAGTGAACAATTTTATATTTTAAGAAAAATTGGACACATTCTTCAAAAGAGACAGAGAATGGTGGAGGTAATCCAGAGTGTAGTAAATGGATAAATCCTCCACTGGTCATGCCTACAGAGGGACATACCTTGAAGAACTATGTGCCATTATGATGACCTGCTCCGAAAATTTGCTTACCTCAGAATACAGAATTTTATTCCCACCAAACAAAGTTTTTATTTTAATATTTATATCTATGTGGTAAGACAAGGAGGTTTCTCATCCATCTTCATTTGCTCTGGTGATGGAACTGGAAGTAATACAGCTGTGTTAGTGCCGTGGTGTCCCACACTAATTCTGTTGATCAGCTGAGAAACAATACTGCCTGACATGTCCATTTGGCATCCAGGACTTGAGCTGATGTCTCTGGGCAACCCTCCATGGGACACTGCTGAAGGTTTGCAAGAAAGTTTTGTAATGCTTATTGTACACAAAAATTTAGAAAGACAGCCTACTTCATTGGAAGGGCTGGAAGAGATACTGAGTGTGCCATAACTCCTGTCAAAAAGGTGCACTAATTTTTATCCTCAGCAATTGCAATCTGGTCTTTAATTTTTAGTTTCCATTTGTGGCTATCAGATTGTTTGTTTCAGTGGTTTTACCCTTTCTCCAATTTGTAGATACTGAAGGTAGGTGCAAGATCCTTCAGAAATTCTGCATGAGGGGACTGTTATCCAGGTTGTCTGAGCTTGCTTTTCCTATTCCTTTCCTGGAGCCTTTCATAGCTGCCTGTGGAGCCACACTGCTTTCTGAATTGCAGGTTCAAACTCACTGTTTTAATCCTTTGAGAATTTTGCAGTACCAAATATCTCTGTCCCATGGGGACGTAAAGAAAAGGATGCAAATGGTACACAGAGCTAGTAAGCAGAAATGTTAGACCATATTGCACTGCCCATGTTAACACAACTGCTAGAAAAAATATGGGCCCACTGCCCTTATAAATTACTGAGCTATAATTATAGATCACAGATTTTTTTTTCCCCCTCTGAAAATCTTATTTGGTTCGCTACAGTAGCAGGAATATGAGGTCTTGTTTTTCTAAGTATATTCAGTATAACGTTCAATATGCCATCAAATACATAGGTAGATTTTGTATGTTTTGCTGCACTATAATAGCTGGATCTGCAGTAGCCTTTCCATGCCCTATTGTAAGCTATTTTGCAATTATCTAGGTCCCTCACAGACAGCTTTTCGGTGGATGTGCATGATATCTGAAGTCCCCAGGATATCAGTCAGCACAAGTAAGAAGTGGATTTCATGATTACAGTACAAAATACCAAGGAGGGCTCCTCTCTGCCTGGAACAGCTGGCAACCTACACAGTGCACACACAGACCACTTCACAAGTGGAACTCATTTTGCCTATATTTAGTCATTAAAACCAAAAAATGAGTTTCAGGCTCTTACTTTAGTCAATAACGGAAAGAGGAACCTCCAGAATGGGATTTCTCTTAAACCATAGCACAAGGTAAGAGATATGAAATGGAAGAGCTTATTGTTTTCCTGTTGTCTGTAGAGGGAGAGTGGATAATAAGGTTTAACAGTAAGTTTTCTTGAACAGCCGAGATTAATTTAGACCCCAATTTTGTGAAGTCTTCTACATCTTCCTCCCATCAGGACTGATCTTTAGAGGGAGCCAGGTAGAGGTTTTGTCTGTGAGAAACTGTTGGGACACCTGGAAACAGGGCCACAGACCCAGCCTGCAGGTGAGGAGTGAGGACAGCCAAGTGCTAAAAAACTCTCTAGTCCTCTTTTATCCAACAGAGTGGATGCACCTATTGACATGGCTTTCAGCAATGGGTTGCTTTGGTAGTGCTGGGTCCAGAAGTCAATGGGCATGACGTTCTTCCTTTTTAGTAAGTGTCCTGTGTGTTGTCTGAGAATGTGCACTCATGCTCTGAAGAGGCAGTGGGTGGCAGGTAGAGACGTGGTTCAGGTTTGACATGCAGGAGAGCAGCAAAAACAGCTGAAAAAGTACTATAATACACAACACCTTGTCATATTGAACAAGTCCATGGTGACAAAGTAACTTGGGTTTACATGGAAGGAAGATGAAAGGATTGTCACGGCACAAAATGTATTGAAGTCACAAGCATGGTACACAATGAGTCAGATTGTCTGAGTCAGGAGGGACCTGCTACTATAGGGATTCAGATTTACGCAGGAAGAACCAGATTATTCAGCATCTCTCTATGGCTTTCTGCATCTTATCACTATTGCTACTCCACTCTAGTTTCTTCCTCTCCTTGTGATGTGTGTGTTTCTCAGGAGGGCTTGACTCATTTGATTGTCTGACCCAAAAGATACTTAACTACTTTCCTTGACATGACTCATCAGTATTAATTTTCAACTCACAGCCACTTGGCTTCTGTTCAGCACCTTGGGGTTTGGGCAAGGATTCTTCTCCACTGGGGGGAAAAAAAAATCCGTATTCTAGAGCCTGCATAGTGTCTGGATATGCATTAGACATATGCACTGGTAAGACAGAAGAAATCACAGTAACAAGTCTTAACATAGTCAAAGAAAGGCAGTGATGCATTGTATTATTGGAGGTATTAGAAAGTTAGCAAGTTGTTATAGGAGAACTGAATCTGTCAATGAAAATGATAAATGCTACATGTGGAATTTATATAGCACATGTGATATATAAAGCTAACAGTAAGAGAAATGTAAAGAGAATCCCTTTCCTGAACATTTCTTCCTTTAAAGGTTGGTATGGAGGTAACCTTGCTGTAAGAATAATAAAGCTTATTTCAAAAGTTTTGCTTCTATCAGAAAACAATATACACTTTCTGTTTCCCCCCAAAATGCAGTGATGGGCTATAGTCTAAGAAACAGTTTGTTCAGAACTACTTATGTAATAATAATAATAATAATAATGAAATTCAAGAAACTGGAAATTAGATAACATTTCTTCCTCTTCTTCTTATTTCAGAAAAGGCTTGTTTAAATTACCTATACATGTTTGAATTTTTCTGGCTCCAATAAAAGTATTATTCTACTGCTCATAAGGGTGCTTCTTTGGCAAAAAACCTTGTCAAGAGTTTCCATTTCCTCCTGCCTCAGCTACTGTTCAGATTGCTTTGTACGTTGGATTACAGTTATCACTTGTCTTTGTGTAACATTGAGAATCAATATTATTTGACTTGGAATTAATGAAACCATCTTTATGAAGAAGGATGTGCATAATTTGGAACATTTATATGCTGGCAGATGATGTTCTCTTCCTGCTATTTTCTCCATTAGACTATCCTCAGGAGTCATCTCTCAGTTTAGTTAAATGCAGTGAGGGATGGTACTGTTCTTTTGAACGTCTCCTGCTGCAAGGTTAAGGAGAGAAAGAAAACTCTAGACACAACAGTGATGAAAAAGATACATTCCAAGAGGGATAATGTACCATAATTTTCAAATAACCTAACAGGCCTTCAACACGCAGCACAAACAGCAATAACTTATTAAAAAACTGGTTCCAAATTGTGGTGTACACATCAAACATTTTTGTATTTGATAGCTCACTTGGTAGTGAGATGATCCAAGGCAGGATTAATAGGTAACCCATATAACCCATCCCTGCCCTCTAGAGCTGAGGAGCAGAACAAGGAAGAGTCCCTGTGCAATGGGAACAGCTCTCCCCATGCAGGACTGGGGTGCAAGCACCCCGATGACCTGGTAAGTCTGGTGTTACTAGGTCAGTTCTTCTCCACCAGGATTTAGATCAGTCTGCTACTTTGGGAGCCTTATTCCTTTTGATGAAACTGAAGATGAGTATGAGGCTCAGGAGCTTCCCACACAGATTCCTGCAAATGGAGGAGGGAATGAAGATGAAGGCTGTGGCCTCTTCCTATCAGATGAAAAAAAATTCTATTTGGTCATTTCCTTATACCATTGGCACTGAGGCCACAGCTGCTGCAGCTCTCTTTATTATTCCCCAATGCTAATTGTACAGTGGCTGCACAAATTTGGCTTGGTCCACTTCTCTTTACTGGGAGACCAGTTTAGCATCCAGACTGATGGATATTTTGCCTAGCCAAGACTTCTTCATTATCCGCTCATTTGAAAACTCTGATCCACAATTAGATCTGAGCTGACCCAGAACTCTATTGATTTGATCTGATTCTACTAAATACTAAAAATATCTCTTATCGACAAACATCTGAACTTATTTTACAATACCTTCGATAACACAAATTTCTGCAGCAGAGAGAAATGACTCAAATCTGAGTCAAGTTGTTGTTCTCTTAATACAGCAAGCTGTATTTAAATGGATAGTAATATTAAGTCTGAAATGGCATCAGAAATAGATTAGATAAAGAAAACAGAACTAGAAAGCTTGATGTTTTATTTTTCAATTCTATTTAAAGATCAAGGGCTAAAGATTAATGTTGCTTCCAACAAGAAATGCTTAATGATGGCTGGCACAACAAAGAGGGAAATAAAATGGAGAAGACCTAACAACCTTGAAGCAATAGTGTATTAGGAAGATGAACACTGGGGATTGGAAGTGAAAAAAGACAAAATGTACTTTAGACAGGGAAAGGTGCAGAATACACCAAATGAAAAACATACACAGAAGTTAAATCAGAGATGAGGACAAAGGAACACAGAAAGAAAGGAAGCAACAAGTAACCTGTAAAGAAATAGGATCACAGGCTAAAGCAGCCTGGAGGGGTTGTCTGAAGGGCTTTAGTCCAACCTCCTGCTTAGAGCAGGGCCCACTCTAGAGTCAGATTACAGAGTGGACCATTGAGCGACCTCCTCCTAGGTGCTGTGGAGGCTGCTTTGAGGTCCCCTGAAGCCTTCTCCTTCCCAGGTGAGACCAGACTAGTTCTCTGAGCATATCTTCAAGGGCAAGCGCTCCAGCCCCAAACAGCTTGGAGACCTCTCCCAAACTTGTACTAGTTTATCGGTGTTGTTCCCACACCTGCTGATCTGTGGGGGGATAAACACCTCAGCATAGTCTATTAATACAGCCTGCTGCTGCTGCCAGGCATACAGCTGGCTCATGGTCAGCCTGCTATCTACCAACAGCCCCAAGACCTTTCCAGCTGAGCTGCCATTCAGCTTCCCTTAAGAAGGAAGGCACTTGTCTGCCTTTCCCAGCATTCCTCTGCATGGAAGCATCTGAGGAATGGCTCTTTAGCATTGCTATTTCCAGGATATCATTGTGTATAAACCTGATTAGTCCCACATTGTTATTCATTATTCTCTCTTCTACCATTTGAAATAGTTCAATCATCCCAGAAGAGAAAGGAACTAGTATCCATGGTCCAGATTTATGAGATGTCTGGAAGCCTAAATCTCTCTGGTACTCACGAGACTTCAAATCTTAAAGGCTGTTCAGTGCCTTTGCTCCTAGCTTTATGTCACTAGTAACAGAAAAGAAACACTATAACACAATTTTTTCCAGCACTGAGAATGTCCTGCTTAAATTTCTACTTTGTCATTTCCCTGGAAGATAGAATGCATGATGAGTTGGAACTGTATAGTCTCCTAGCAATAATAAATTACCTGTAGAAAAAATTCTGGACTCTTTCTCAAGGCATGAAAGAGTTCCAGAGGTAGAACTGAAGGTTTCCTCGCTCCAAGCTTTGTTGTCCTTGCATTGCTACTTTCTTGATCAGTAAGTCTCCTAAAACTTCAGGGTGTCCTACAGGTGCCAGACCTTCCAGCATCACCATACTGGCCTTTCATTTCATCAGAAGATGCTTGGCTTGCTCTGTTTTGGTTGACAATCACTGTATTTTGAAATGCATGGTCTTACACAACACCCATTTGAATGGAAGTCTCAGAGCTGCCTTGCAAGGGATTTAACACAAAACAGAGCTGAAAGGAAAGATGCAGACATAACTTTGAGCAACTCATATTTGCTAACAGTTTTGTTTGGTCCCTAGGACAGTGAATATGATCGGTCAAGCTGACAGCACATTAGGTCTCAAACCTAATTCAAAAATAGAGAATTTGCTCATATTTGAGAAGATACAATGTTTGAATGATATCTGGTAGTCAGATAAAAAAGAAGATACTGGCTAGGTGGAAAAAGTACATATAATACAGGGCAGTAACCTGCACATCTCTCGTGCCTTTTGAGAAACGTTTATTCACAGCCTCAAATGAGACTTCCTACTGTGAGTGCATGGCTCACGCTCTGGCTCTGTGCTAAATGGGTGCTTTTCAGCCAGTGTACAGGCCATGATTTTGTCTTCAAGATATGAGAATCAAGGTCTATGCACTTTGACAGTGATTCTTTCAAAAGCATTCTACAATGCAATGCAGATGGCGCTTCGAAGCGTTAAAAAGCCTGTGCTCAGTGTGGAAAAAGCTCGTCTCCTGGAGCACATCTACCCTTGCTTTGCTGTAACATTTCCCATGAGATTTTCAAGTGTTTTATAGACATGAATAGCCCAGCCCTTCAAAGCAAGATTGTCCTTCTCCCACAGAGGTACAGAAGTAATAAAAAGTTCTACAGAAAGTCTTCTGATTTAAACTTTTTGACATTTGGCCCTGTGCTGTACCAGCCTCCCCCTGGAGGAAGATCATGAGACATTTTTTTCTCAATCTGCAATAAGTGTTTTCTTCCCTTCCACTCTTTCAGGGCCATCATGTAGATTCTGCTTTGAGTGACATCATGTCTCTCTCTGACAACAATTACAATAATGTCGAGAGCATTGGAGTACTTTAAAGCCCAATTTGAATCTGCTCAAACACTTTGAAAAAGTTTAGATTGCTACCAGATTTTGTACACATTAACTCGAAGACTTTTTCTTCAGACCTTATCCATATTTATAGTGAAGTGGGTGCTTTTTCTAACCACTCTTGGCATTTTTAAAATACAGGCCGTGGAAAGTGTTCTCTTACTGTTTCTTGACATTAAAAAAAGGATGAAAACAGGAAAATATATAGTTCCCAAGCAACAGCCATGCTATTGCAGAAGAAGAGACTGATGTACTGTTCTGTTGCAGATAGACTTTTGGGACCTGCAGTCAAATGTAAGATGGAAATTGGGACAAAAAGACCAGGCTTGAAATTAAATATGCTTTTTAATCAAAAAAGCTAATTTGAATAGCACTGTATGTCACTGCAAAGTGATATTACCTTAAATATGTCAAATTACATGCAAAGAACCATTCAAATAGAAAGTGCCCAGATTTGAAGCACAAAAAGCTAAGTATCATGGAAGCCTGTTAAAGCACCTCCTGAAGAGCAGAATGACAAAAAGCCCCACACCCAAAGCCAAAGAACTGAACAGCTGAGTGTGCTTTTGAAGCTGTGTTTTTTTTTCTGACAGTACATATCTTTGGGCTGGTGAATAGCTGTTTACTCAGTTAGCTGGGAAAAAAAAAAAGTTTCTACTTTTAATTTCAAAGATATGCTGCAGAGTTCAGATGAGCTTTAATCTATGCTGGAAAACTCAAGATAAAGAAAACAACAAAGCCACCTCAAACTAGCTCAGCCAAATGAACCTGCAGTGTCATAGAAGAGCAGTAAATACTCATTTCTCTTTCCTGCTCTTGATGGAGAGATGTCCCCAGGTATGGGGAATATGTTGCAGTCCTTCAGAGCTGTTTCCATTTCTAGCCTCAGCAGGAGTAGGACGAGAGTTGACTGGGCACTGCCCTTTTTTGGTGGATAGCATCCACCTCACATGGTGAATACAACTCAAAATTGCTGCTGAATGCGTTGCTATGGGTTGCTACATGTTTGTGTGAATATTGAGAAGTATGGGATCAAGCACTGGTGATATTTCATCTTGTTTTTCAATGTACTTAAGAATTCCTTCTACCTGCTTTGTCTTTCTCTGATGTTCTACTTTCTTCCTAGTAGCATGGAAACTCTGCTCCTGATCCACTCCTTGGACAATTCTTGGAGAACTAGTTGGTCCTGACCCTTGTGACTCCATCTTGAGCTCACAAATGGATGTATAGAGGTTAAAATAATGAAATTCTTTCTAGGAATCAACTCTAGTTCTAACTTGTGGTTAAAACAGCTTTCTTTTGGGAAACAATGTTTTGATGAAAACCAGGGGGTTTTGTGCCTTATGAGATACTCCTGATTTTGATGAAATTTCTCCTCTCCAGAAAACTTCTGAAAGTAAAATGTGATCAACTTTAGGAATGTCAAAATAAAGGGTTTAATATCAAAATTTTGTTATGCCTTTTCATTTATATCAGTTTGAATATTTCTATAATTTTCAGGTCTATCATAGATACTACTCAACAGGCTTTGTTAAGAATGCGTCAGGTTAGTGTGAAATACAGTCAGATGTAACACGACATTTCCATATTTTCTAACCTTTTAAAAGAAGTTTTAAGTACAATTAATACTGAGTAGAAATTGAACTGGAAAAGTAGCACGAAGTCTTTCTTGCAAAGTGTTTCTCATTTAATCCAGAAGACAAGGGCAGCACAGAAAGTATTATCCAGGGAGTAGATGTTTTCAATAGCCCAGTGTTAACTTGTAATAATTTTAAAAAATACAGAGAGAATTATATTATTTTCTGAAAACTATTGGCATTTTTCACTCAGCAAAGGTTTTCAGGATTTCAGCTATTCCTTCTAATGCAGAAAGAAAAATCTTTAAGCATTAGCGTTTCCAAAGAACCCTAAATTCTGACAGACTCTAAAACTATCAATTTCCTTATTCTCACATTGGTTATGTGCATATCTGACCTATAAAGTTCGACAGTCACCTTTGCAAATAGGATCCGTAGACTCTAGGTAGGCAAGACCACATTTACATAGAGAGCAGACAAGCTTTTAAGGGGCGCATCATCAGGCAATTTATTTTCATGCAAAACAGACGAACTACGGGGCAAAGCCTCAATTATACATAGAAAAGAGGGCAGGAAAGACAGGGCTAGATTCAGAGATAACCTGTTAAAATGTTAACTAACTAAATTAAGGGCATTCTGGACTTCTCTATGTGTGTATGCAGAGTTCCTGTACAAAGGGCAGCTATGAAACACTATATGTGGAGAATTTTCCCTTTCATGTGGTTTATCCTAGTTTTAGACATAAAATAAGTCTTCAAATACACAAAGAAATAAACTTATAAATAGAGTGACCACTCTAGCAAGCAATATTATTCCATATTTATAAAGAAAAATAATATAACTCACGCTTCTGACACTTGTTTTTAAAGCTTTTGTATTACTCTGGAAAGGTCAAAGTATTGGTGGTGTTTGAAAGTAAATCAATGCTTCTTATTTACTGTCTGCTTTTCCATTGCACTTTTAAGTGAGTGAGAAGCCATGTGAAGTTTTCTGGGGATTTATCTGCCTATCTTTCATTGAATACAACTGATCAATTGTATGGATTTTTGGAATAGTTTTAAACACAGTTTTTGCAGAGCTCACAATACCTACTGCTTAACATGGCAGTCTTAATCCTATTCAGTGCAGGAAAAAGCAATACTCCTTTATGTTGCTCGAAGGCAGGAAAATGCAAACAATTTCCCCTTTAATGGAATTTTCTAGCTCAGTGGGATCCTTGTTGAAGAATTTGGAATAATTTTGCAGGTTTTTACAGGTAATAACTGGGGATAGTATATCAGTTTCCCAAAGCAGTGAGGGAAAG
>NW_008587675.1:174960-205415 GCF_000691845.1 Merops nubicus
TGCAGAATGCATTAATGTAATTATATAATTAATTACATAATTTATTCAACTGTTAATTTTTTTTCTTGGTGGGTTTCTAAGCAGCACACTGAAGGACTTCGCTTCTTTCCAAGAATAGACAATAGCCCATTGCTGTGGGTATCACCCCAGCATCTGTGACATCAGGCTCAACTCCTACATAGTTTTAAAATGAATATTTTTTAAATGAAGTAGCCTTTAAAAGCCTGGCACTTAAACACTAAGCTAAGATTCAGAGAAATTCTGGTGAGGACACACACTCATCAAGCACAAGCAACTGCAGAAAACAGAGATAGCTGTGAAATTTTTCCAAAGAACAAGTTAAAATATTCTTTCCTCCTTTCTTCTCCCTTATGTGACAAACAAAGGCCATTAATAATGACAAATGGAATGTAAAAACTTCTGTGACTTGCCTAGGGCTGGAAAACAGGTCAGTAATTCAACTTCTATAAGAACACAGTATTTATGATCCCTAGCTGCATTTTTGCCTCCCTAGTCTGTGTTGCTTCCCTTATATGCTGAAAATGCCCTAAAGTATAAAAGAGGAACATTTAAGAACCACATGTGATTACATAATGACAAAAATGTGATTGTTTCAAATAATTTTGAAATTACTAGCAGAGCTATAGATAAAAATTATCTCCTAATTTTGTTGATAGAGTGTTAGTTCAGAAATACACCTTCAGCAACGAAACCACTGCAGCTTGAAAAGGGAAAACATAAACCTTTTTGCAAAGCTGAAGTTAGGCAGTTCAAAGAGAAAAAAAAAACAAAACAAAACAACAAAACCGCAGTGGCATAAAATTTACTCTTGATTTAAACACAAACCAAAATGTTACATATTGTCCCCTTTTATTTTTTTTTAATTTAGAAATATGTTCTAGCAATTTTACTGGGAAATTTAGTTCAAGCGATGAGATACTGTGCTAATACCTGGTACCTATATACTTCTCAGCACAGCTGCTCTCATTTTTAAAAACAATCATCATCACAGCTTGAACACAAGAGGAAAATGAAAGCCCAGTTCATGAAAATATACTTGCATGTGTTTCAATATGCTTACATCAAAGTCAGGCTCATATTTAAGGCCCTCGTTGGACCAGATCTTCTCTACGTATAGGTCAGGATGAAGATTTCTAGAAGGAGAAAGAGAAGGCTAGCAAGAGAAGCCCAGCAAAATGAAAGTGATAAATAACCAAACTTCTGCAGACATGACTCTGACTTGGTTTTGCCTCTAACCCTATTCAGGAACTGATTACTCCTGCTTTTCCTCTGAACTAGTGATAAGAACCTTGTTTTAATGAATCTAGTTACCTCCTTATCATAGGAAAACCATCAAAAAACAAAACAAAGCCCAGTTAGGACTACATTTATGACAAATCACACATTACTTAAGTGTCTTCTTAAAATGTTACCCCCGGGATTCTGCATACAAAAGAGAGGAAGACTCTCGGCAAAGAATATTAATAAATGCCCTATTACAGAGATGCAGTTAAGACCAATAAACATGTAAAGATAGGAAAATGAATGGTAGAAGAAGATAGAGATAGCAATTTGAGAAAGAATCCTGGCTGAACTGCCTTAGCTAAAGCATCAGAACTCAGAAGGACTTCTGTTGCTAGGAATCAAATAACACCTGCCATAGAGAACATATTAAGTCTATTTGCTATACTAACATTGATATCCATCTCCCATTAGCCTTGCCTGACATGTATGTGTGTAAACATGTCATAACCCCAAGGGGATTAGAATTAACAATTTATGTATTATGAGATATTATGAAACCAAGAAAGCAGAGCTCAAGGACTAAAGATCCTGATCCATCACTGCTAAAAAATAATTTTCCAATCCTCCTTCCCTCAGAGCTGACCTTCTCCTCACCCCTCTGAGCATTCACCTCTCCCTTACTTATTTTTGTGTAGATGTCATCCAGGATTTAATATTTGAACAGAAGAATACATGTAGCCTTTATTATTGATGTGTCTTGGAAATGCAGATCCGCATGCCCAGAGCAGAAGTAGTTTGTTCACTACTTAATGGAAAAGTGGTTGAATTTTAAAAAGGGTACTGATGTTTTTATTTAAAGAGAAGCAGAAAGCAAGCGGCAAAGAGAAACAACCTAATTGAAATTCTGCACTGTCTACAAGATAGTAATAACCTTCTGCCACGGTAGAGAAATAGAGGTAATTAATACCTTTAAACTCCAGTTAGAAACAGCATCTATTTTTTTCCATTTCTGCCACCATTTAAAACCACAAGGCAATATCTGAGCAGGGAGAATGGCATGTCCTGGGACAATTTCCCAGGAAAGGTGATGGAATTGCCGTGATGAAGCTCTAAAGAGGAAAAAGAAATGTCTGTGGTAGCAAATTGCCAACACATCCTGAGCCCACATTGGTTAATTCAGTGGTTCCTCAGCTCTGTGTGAAGAAAGGATCTGACATTTCTGGGGAAAAAAAGAAAAAAAAAATTAATTGTGCAGCACCTATAGAAATGAGGATATGTGAGAACTTTTTGGAAATCAATTCTTTGTAACCACTTTGCCTGCAAAATCTATTAGTTTCTTCTTGCAGAAAATACTCTTAGGAACAGTGCCTCAATTTCATATAATCCTATAAATAAGGACCATTACTGTTCAGTGAATTTCTCCCTCTGGTGGAGACAATGTGATAAAGAAAAGATAATATTTCTATCAGAAGGTAATCTTTCTCCAGCTATAAAACTATGGCCTGGAAAATCCCATTGCTCAGACATGAGTTTCTCTGAATGAAGTACAGAGTGTGAGGCTGAACACTTTATAACTCAGGAGCAGGGAGCTCTACAGCCTCTGTGCATGCAAACATTGCAAATATTTGCTTTCTTAGCAATCTCAAAGAATGTAGGTCTCACTTTCCCACCCTAACTGATGCCAAAAAAGAAAATGTCTTTCTTCTCAGAAAACAACAACAACAACAAACCCAAAAAAACCAATGTCACAGTTTCTCTTCAAGTTTTCCTTAATTTTGTCTGAATAAGTGATATTCTACTTAGGTTTTGGGGTACAACTTCACTTCTTTCACCCTGTGGCCATCTAAACTGCAATGCATGGACTGATGGTAATCGTAAGAGGGTAGCACAGACAACCATGCCTAGGAACCTATTTGGCACTAGGAGCCACCTTCTTCTCCAGGACCATGTTCTTTTACACAAAGCAAGCGTGCCTTCTCTGCTACCTTTCCTGGGATGTGTTTCAGCACTGTCGATTGCTTGGCAGATACATAGCTGCTATTTGGGCCATTTAGCAGACAGCTCATCAGCCAGTAGTGTTTTAAAAATGGGGCCATTTTGCAGGAGGCATTTGTGAAATAGCACATTTGTGCAATCAGAAGGAAATGGGGCTCATTTCAAACATCACCACCCTCCTCAGTACACCACTCATCAGCATAGTATCACAGCAACTTGCAGTCACCGAGGCCACTAGGCAGGCATGCAGATTTTCCTGGTGAGCTATGCCAGAGGAGGTACTACAGCCTTTCAGATGCCTTTGGCTAGCTACATGGAAATGCATATGCCCACATGTTGATGTCTTGCAGGAATGAAGGTTTTACTGCACATGCACAGACTGAGCAACCTCACAGCACAGGCTGCTGCAGGAGGAGTCACTTTGCTGGTGACTCTCCCAACAAGCAAGGAGCAGGGGTTTCTCAGGACTGACATTCTGGATATTGGTGTATTTTTCCAATAATCCCTAAGTGACACATCCAGTGCAAATCCCTGTAAACAGCAGGACATTGGAATGAATTTCTTAACCAGTATAAAATGGCTTTTCATATAAAGTGTCCAATGACTACCAGTTGTTACTACAAACATTATTTAACTCACATCCCCAAAATTACATGTATTTATAGAGATAAGGAGAAGGGAAAAGAAGAAAAAAATAAAGATTGTAGTCTGTTAAGAAAAGTGTTCCAGCAATTATTAGATGTGGCATCAGAAAAGACTGGAAATAAGGATGTTAATTACACACTTTGGCCGTATTTTAATTTTCTGTCTAACTGAGTCTAAGTAATCAACTTTCACAACATTAATAAACTCTCCAAGAATGAATTTCAGCCTTGTGAAATCACACCGTGAGAAAATCACCATAAACAAGCTCCCAGAATAATGATTTGTTTCCACAGGGGGCCAGACCATGGGGAAATGTTATAAAATGAGATGAAGCCACGGCCTGAACCCTATCACACAGATAATTCTGCCAAATTGGCTCTCTGTGCTGTCAAACAATAACTTCAGATGCGCTTTAAATATGTCACTATTGACCTGCTCAGTGTTAATCCCCCAAATCCCTTCTTTGGTTGCTACACCAAGCAATTTCTTGGCAAGGGAGACTCAGCAAGTGATGTTCCATTGCAGCAAGGTACGTGACACTGAATTATTCCCAGATTAGTTTATCTGAAGCCAGCACGGCTGTGGCAGTCACAGTGTCCAGCAAGTGTTCCATTGCAGCAAGGTACATGACGCTGAATTATTCCCAGATTAGTTTATCTGAAGCCAGCACGGCTGTGGCAGTCACAGTGTCCTGTCACCCATGGCTTCCCTTTCACCCACGTGCCTCTTCCCTAGGGCCAGGCTAATAGGTCAGTCCCTGCCCTGGCAGGTTTGAGGGGATGTTTTTGTAGTTGACCAGGAAACCTTGTGAGTGGAGTGTACCTTAATGTGTAAAGGAAAGTACAGAAAGTTGGCTCAGAGGTTCACCCATTCCTCCCCAGCTGGACAGGCAGAGGAGAGACTCCCATAAAAAGGACTGAGGGTCTTTGCACGGTCCCACATGCAGAGAAAAGAGGGCATTGGGAGAGGGAGTGTGATATGAAGCTCAGATTAATGCTTTATAACCTTCCACATGCTGCAAAAGGAGCAGTTCAGGCTCAAGCTGAGACAAATCCTTATCCTCCCTCCCTGACTGGTTTCCTGATATGCAGATTTTGACCTCATTCACTCCTGGAGGTTGGTACCTTCTTTGCTTGCAAAGCTTTCAATAGCCTGATCAGTAAATGTGTATAGAAACCTTGTCACATTCTGACTTCACAGAAAACAACCATTATTTCTAACACTAATTTAGCAACACACTGTCTCAGGGTATATAAAATTTCACTGGGACAGCTGCACACACTACCTCCTTTTCCCCATTCAGCACTTACCAAATTTTGTAAGATGAATGAGTGCATGGGTGCTGTTGAGGGAGGAGGCATCACCTGCCTGCTCCCCTGCATCCCAACCAGGCAGGGACATGAGTCTGACCAGACTGAGGTGACAGATCCAGCCTACTGGGATCATTCCAGCTGACCATCCTGAGAGCATTTTAATTTTTCCCCCACCACTGGAAGACAAGAAATCAAGTCAAACATTGGTATTCTAGCATTTAAATGTTAACAGATTGAATAATTATATAGTTAATATATTAGTTTGGATTCAATAAGGAAATGAATTTGTCACCTACTGTCTATTCCCACCTCAATAACTTTGAATTCATTGATTTCAACCACACTACAAAGTCTGAAAAAGTAATTGAGATCTCACATGCTTGAGAGGATTAGTAGCTGAACTGAAGAGAGCCAAGATATTAGTCCCACTGAAGGAAAAAGCACATGGCTTTTGCTGCCCATTTTGCTGGCCACAAGCACACTGCCTGATCCATCAGCTCAGACAGAGTCCCAGTATGCAGCTGGCCCACAGAGGTTATTCCTGGCAGGATCATGGGAAGAACTGGGGTTACCATCACATTAATGGAGAATTGGAAGGGAAGGGCACAGATCTGTTGGAGTGCAGCTTCCATTACATATGCTTTTCTTGCAGCTGTTCTTTTTGGATAGAATACCACAGTTTTTTGGGCTTGTTTATTGTTACTTTTATGATGGGAAATAATTTTCTGCATGCTCCTGAAAAGCTGTTAATGAGATGTTTAAATTACATTAAATAAATTTATAGTATTGTGATTCTGTAGCTAAAAAGGAATCATTTTAATTTGTCATCCAGGTAGCTGTAAGCAATAAAAACCTGTTTTGGTGACTTTTGCTTCAAGGTGGGTCATTTGCACTTAAGCTGTATTTCATAAGAACTTTTCATGAAGAATCCTGTCTGCAAGCATGCAAACCATTCTTGGTTGTTAGTATGCTACCATGCTGCATTTTTTATTCAAGAAGCTTTTCACCCTCATGTGGCATCCAATAATCACTGGAGGGAGAAGAGATTTTAAAATAGGATTTTAGGAGTTGTTCTTTTATTTCTGATTCAAGAGGCACAGGATTTCATATTCACTTCATAGGATATCTGTAGATTTATTTATTGAGACTAGTTGCTCTGAAGTAATTGCACAATCAGATTATCTTAACATGACAGCCAGGGGCTTTTCCAATGAATTTGTATCCCACAGATCACAGAAAATCGAGGCTCTCCTAGGAATATTTACTCCACTTCATTTGAATTGCTTAAGTGCATTTCAATGCCTTTCATTCCACTCGGCCTCACTCTGTTATCAGTGTGTTAAGCTCTCTTCAAATACAGCACTTAACCTCTTTCGGGTAGGTTTTAATTGGGCTGTTTCAGGAAAATCAACATTGACCTTCCCCTCCTGTAGCGACCAC
The DNA here is from genome assembly GCF_000691845.1 of Merops nubicus. Lineage (NCBI taxonomy): Eukaryota > Metazoa > Chordata > Aves > Coraciiformes > Meropidae > Merops > Merops nubicus. Next base: position 181,599 of record NW_008587675.1, read on the forward strand.
TGTAGTAGGAGTTGGCATGACTCAGTTCATTGTTTTTATTGTAAAAGCTAGACTGGATAAGTTAGAATTCAGGTTATAGAGGGAATATATCATATGATTCAAGCACAGAAAGCCACTTGAACACTAAGCTCTGCAGAATGCCATTTAGTTCTGATGGTTTTATTCCATACAGAAACTTATTTAAATATAACAAGAACTGCTATGTCTGAACTAGAAGTGGGTGGGAAAGAATTAATCTGTCTTACAAACAAGCAATGCTTGGCTAATATTTCTGTCCCAAATATTTCTTAGTTTTCAGACCTATTCCTGTTCCACAGGGAGAGAAACACAGTGTCTCAAAAAGAAGGTCAAAGTAAATTCTAGAGCATAAGTGCATACCTGGTTTTGGGGAAATGTAGGCTGGGTTCCTTTGTTATTTCCCTAAGTGTCAGAAAGGTGACATACACACCAACTTCTGACGTGACATGTGACACAACTGACAAAATAACAATATATGGGCATCCACACAGGACTGCAGAGCACAAATCTTCACAAGTTTTTGGCTGTGGTCATGGTCAGACCATAGGCCATATGAGTAGGAAGACTGTTGCCAAGCATTGGTTAGCTAATATGGAATAAGTAGAAGATGGAGAATAATTTCAGCTGACAACATCATTCACTTGCTCCTCCAGGGTATGTTCTCTACAGCTCTCCATTCTGATAGCAAAAGAAAACTGTTTAAATGAAAAAAAAATATGCCAGCACAAATGAAGCCACATCAGCAGCTCCACTTCTGTAGGAAGGTATAAAGGAGCTGGTGGTTCATGTCAGGCAGCCTGCACAACTACAGTGACTGCCATCTCTGCTCTAAAGATAAACACAGATCAAAAATGAAGGTCATCAGTTTGATATCCTCCAGCAAAGCTAATTTCCTAGAAAAATGTCAATCTTTTTGCCTTGGTGAATTGGCCACTGTATTAAATTTCATAAATCTTTTATCATTTCAAATCTTCGCAATTTGCTACTTGCTCAGCCACCTACCAGATAGATTCAGTATTTCTGCATATTTTTCAAAAGCTCTGCTGCAGCTGCTGGGTCTGCTTTGCACTGAAATACAATTATATTTGTCAAAAAATATAAAATACACATTGTCACAAGCCTTCTGCAGAAATCTGGGAATCATCTGCATTGCCTGTGTCCTTGCTACAGGGCAGAAGTTTCTTCTCCTCTCAGAGTCCTGTGTTACTAGATGTCAAGACAGGAATTTGGGTGAGCACTCTATAGCAGTATAGACACATTAAGACACAAGCAATAAAGGGATTTCTTTTACCAAATCCAAGTAGGAAATAACTTATATAAAGATCTGTAGAAATATAACTACCCAGAGGAAAAAAAAAAAACAAAAACAAACCAGCAAAATATTTACCTAGCACTTAGGCTGATAAGATAAATAGTTCAGTTGACAGACTATGTTGAAGGAAGTCCACCTTTTGTGGACTTCCTTCAACGGGTGTCTAGTCCTCAGGCATCCCTTAATAAAGACTTCTTTTTACAGAAGGTAACCTTGTCTTGCAAGTCTCATTTCTCTTCTGATGTAGGTACCCCTCTAGATACCTGTTCCAGGACACCACCCCTCTGAGGGCTTGACTTATCTCAGTTCAGTCCTGAAACAGACACATTAACCTTCAAATATGACTTAGTCTCTCCCAGCAAGCTAAAGTATAACCAGGAATAGTTATCAGACATAATTGGAACATTTAATTATTCTTCAAAACCTGCAATGCTGAAGAATCCCAAATGTCCCTTGGCACTGTCTAAAGCTTGATTTTCCTTAGTAAGACTTTTTGTCTTAATATCTCAGTTAAATCTCTTTGACTTCATATTAAGCCCCATATTTCTGAATGTGATGAAGCTCAAATCACCACCCATGTGAAAAAACCCTTTCCTGGAGTTGGAGGCTTATCAGACTTACCCTATCACTTTCCTTGTGTAGAAGAAACAAATTAATTTCTTTCAACTTTACATTGTAGCTTGGCTTTCCCAAAACTCAATCAATTTCATATCCTTCAGCTGTTAATAGCTCTGCTGTAATTATTGCAATTTAGAAACTGTTCCCTCGTAATCACCCCCTGGTGTATTAATAGAGGGCAGTTATATGCACTCTCAATTAAAATTTTAATAATATTTCAGGAGACCTGTGGACAGCAATATCAGAGTAGAAAACATTGTCATTTCAGTCATAGATTTTTTTTTTAAATGGTTTATGAATTGACTTTTATGTCTTTGTGCTAACTATAGAATGGTATGAAATAGATATGTAGTTAAGGGATTCTGAACTTAACAGCAACACTTTCTGAAATAGAAAATATCTGGGAAAAGCTTTCCTGCTAAGATGATGGTTTTGCCAAGCAATTGCCAATTCCAGTTATCTTGGAATTTCAAGATGGTGGAGACTCTGAAAAGTGTTGGCTTCAAAAAGAAAATAAAGAAAAATATAATAGTTCTTGTTATTGAGCTGATCAGCTTAAAACCACTCATAACTTTGAGGCTCTCTAAGTGTTCTCTCCTACTTGAAGGTGACTTCATTTGCTAGGATAACACAAAAAGCAACTCAAATCCAAGTGAGATGAATGTCTCCGCAAACAAAACCCATCAGAAGTCTTGGGGTGAGTCTTGTTATTTTTGCCTGATATTTACTCAGATGGCTCTATTCAGCTCCTTCATCAAACACTGCTGAAGGTCCTGAGGGGTAAAGGACTAGCTCTGCAGTCCTAACAGAATGAATAGGACCCTTGTGTTTGGAAAGGTAATGAGCTGTAGGGTGTTCTGGACAGCTGTTTATTACCACAGAAAATCCAGGAAGAGAGATCTTTTTGTGATGGCAATGACTAAGGCACAGGACTCAGTAGGAAACTGCTGCTTGCCCAGTAAGTACACAGATAACACCGTCCACTTTCATGGTCTGCCCAAAGATCATGGAATGGAGTTGGCACAGAGGGTGCTTACCCTCCTGTTCACACTCTACCTGGGCAGAAAGTGGACATAGTAGCAAGAATTTGGCTATGTCCCCATTTTAATCTGTGATGCAAATGAACAAACTTCTTCCAATTCTGCATGCAGCCACTATACTCCAATATACCATGGGCCCTAATAAAAACATCGGCAATTTTTTCTATTCTTTTCTAAATCTTAGTTCTAAAAGCCTTTCCAGCTTCAGAATAAATAAAAAAACCCAACCAATCAACAAAATCAAAAGCTGGGGAAAAAACACAAGCCATCTTTAGAGCTGAAAACCTCTGCAAATCCCTTCATAGGTCTGCTATAAAAATCTTTAGGCAAGACTTCTTTCCTGTGCTGCCACAGTCTTTGGTCATATTTTCCATGTATTAAGTTCCCCCAAGAACTGAAGTTCTCCAGGATGAATAGCATAAAAAATATTAGAGTGCTCCCTAACTATCTTCAGAAGAAAATAAAACATGCGTTAAGCTGCAGATGAGTTATTTTAAAAACAAAATCAAAGTTTGATGCTGGCAAAAACTACAGGGAGAGAAAGTTCAGGCAATGACTCAGCCCTAATGAGCAGGATTGGGAGGGATGGTGCAGGAGGCCGTGGTCCAGCACACTAACACACTGTCAGCCACGCTGGGGACCAACTCCATCACTGCTGCCTGAATCTCATCCGAGCAAGCCTTGGGCAAGCAAAGGAGAAATTAAGTGCTAATGAGCATACTGCCCTGAATCACTCTGGTTCAAACAGACTGTAAATCTGGCCAGCTGAGGCCTCCCAGGTGCACACAGCAATTGCTCACAACAAGAGAGAGAGAGAACAAGACAGAGATGCTTGTGGTGCAGAGAAGAACACGGCTGTAACAGGATTTAGGGTACTTTTTCCATCTTGGAAGGCACCGTGTGGTTTAAAATGCATTGGACCACTTTTAAGGAAGGAAATAGTATTTAAAACAAGAAGTGAAATATTCCAGACAGAGAATTATTTGGGAATGTATCTGTTAATTGTGTAACTCTACTGTGGAATGGGTGTTTCCAGATGAGACAATGCCCTACGGCCAACACAGTGAGTCTGTTTATAATGCAATGGTGTTTTAAGGAAATATTAGCTAGGTTGCTGCTGTGAAGTTCAGACTTTTCTATTAGCAAATTGTTTTCTCCCAGTAGTTTGCTGTTGCACCAAATTGTGGTGTTGAATCTGGAGAAAATTACCCTGGCACTACATCTATGAATTGAAAATTCAAGACTTCCAGTCTCAGTGATTTCTTGATCAATCTGTGGAACTTCTGGCAGAATGCAAACAGGATATCATAAAGCCTTGGTGATTCAGAGTTGGTACAAAGTGGGCACAATTTCTTTTTCAAGTACAACTCCTCCAGACTTAGCCATGCAACACAGGGCAGGTTATTGCCTGCATGGCTAATAAACATTGCCCTAGCACAAAGATGAATATGTACCTCTAGAGCTAATTCACACCGTGTGCCTGGCTGGAAGTGTAATTACATTTATCTGGCTACTCTTCTTACTTTTACTGTACAAGCAGAGTGAGGGACTAACAATTATCCAGGGATTATTGCTTTAAAAGGTGGCAGAAGTATGATTTTTCAAACTGAAATATTTGTTTCTTTCCCACTAGAAACAACAACAGAAGAGGTTTTTTCATATTTGCTAATGTTAGAGGTTTAGTAAACAAACAGGTGGAACTAAAAGCTAGCACCAGCTCCATCTCAGATCCATCAGGAACAAGATTCTTTTCTTCAAGACAATAGCTCAACACAGAGGATGTTTTCTTAGTCCTGTTCAATCCCCATGTCTTTCTGAAACAGTCTGACCCAACACCTCCTGCTTCCACAGCCTGGGAAATGAGACTTTTCCAGTGTAACCTGCTAATGCTAAACCCTCTCATTTTCCATCTATTATTGCAACATGATTTATAGCAGGTTCTTTCAATATCTCCCTGTTGAGCAGATGTCTCCTGACTTTATAGGCAAGAGTAGTTTTAAAAGGAAAAAAAACAACACCTCTCTTTAAAGTCATAATTTAGAGAAAACTCCATGATTTTCAGATCATCGAAATGTATATATGCCACAAAACAAAGTGAAAATTTTCACATTTTTTCCATTCCAGAGGGAACAAAAAGATACTTTAGGGTAATAGAAGTGGACTTCTTGGCAGGTCTAGTTCACTGTCAGGGATCAGGTCATACTGGATCCATTCCTGAGTGTTTAAAGCTACACATCCCATTCCCTTTCCCCACTTTAATGTCTCATTCATATAGGAGGTTCATCAGTTTTTCACAGCCTTCACTCAGGCTGCTATTTTGCTAAAGCTGAAAATTTGAGCATAGAGGTGCTGCTTCATGGTCATTTCAGATCTGACCACAATCAAACTCTTCCCCCATTCAGGAACCTTACAGGATTTTTACCTCGTTTGATAATAAATATACATTTATAGACATACAGCCACGATGAGTGATGCAGAAAGGAACAAAAGCTGGTGCCCAGGTTTTGTGCAGGCAAGTGCTGATTTCAGGTATTGCATTCACAAAGCATCTGAAATAAACTTCAATTCTCCACGAAACTTGATTTAGCTGATTGCAGAGAGTGAATGACCACACTGAGTAGCTCAGCCACTGTAGCTTAGTTCAACATAAGCACAGAAAACCATAAATAAATTCAATCCACAGAGGAGAACATGATTGTATGGACTGGTAGTGGCTACTTCTGGCTTTTCTTTGTCCTGTAGCACTCTAGTGTGTTATCTGTGTTTTCTGATTGTTTCTCACCATAAATTCCTGCTAAAACCTTTGACACCTACTCACTTCTTTTTGGACATTACTTGAAAAGCAGTAGAAAGGCTTTTAAAATTATATTTGAAGCAATTGACTTTCTGGAAGGCTGAGAACAGCAAGGCTATTGTGCAGTGGTAACACCAGGGAGCAGATGGTGACATTGATGTTAGCTACTGAGAGGCATGAAGCCATCAGTAAGTGATGCCTGCATGAGTGATTTACACATTAAAAAATCTCCATATACAGTCTGTCACCCTTCTGCATATTAATTTAATTCTACTCAAAATCCAGCCCCTTTTCCTGTAGCTTCCTCAGTCCTTTTGCTTTTACAATAAAAAAAAAAAAATCATATTGTTTCATGTCTGTCACTCATATCTGCAGGCACCTGACTGGTGAAAGAAAATGAACTAAAAGTGCTACACAAAGAATTTCAGTAACACTGGAATAAATGGTGCACAAGTGCCAGGGGTTTTGCTTTAGGAAAGGCATTGGAAGTAGACCACACATTCCAATCCATATGGTTTCAAGTCATGCATTTTCTTCAAGGGGAGAGGAGGACTGGCAAGTTCAAGAAAGCCACCTCCTTTTCAAGACAAAAGAAAACACACTCTAATCAAATTTTAGATCAATTAAAAAGTTTTCATTGGACTGGAAAGGAAATATTTCATTTCAAGTTGTTTAACCTTATAACTAGGTCAAATCTGAATGGAGGACACAGATATGGAACATATTTTCAAAGCACAAGAAAATAAACTCACAGCTTTTGAAGCTGAAGCAATACCATGGTGTTTGCTGGGGAAATAACCTAGTGCTCCACTCTCCAACCAGTAGACAGCTGGGAAAGCTGGGTTATGGTGTCTGAGGGTGCAAGATGTTCACACATTTAGGATATTAAGTCATGAAAGAAGTTAGTTCAGATCCAGATACCTCAGCAGTAAGACATAACTGCAGATAAACAAGATCAAACATTAACATTAAATATATAAAGAATATAAAGGTTTTGTGATACTAAGAGTGAACCCCCAGTGCACCCTGTGTAGCCAGGGATCTAGAGATCACAGATAGATAGACTTCCAGTGCCAGTAATGAGAAGAAACAGTAGGTTAAGGACCACAAAGATATTAAGAAATCATTTTTGACATGTGAATCAACAAGACATAGAGTCTCAACCGTATATAATTCTCATGGGATGATTCTGGGCTTCATTTCTGGGGGGAAGAACAAGGAAGTACATAATTCCTGGTACTGGTAGGGAAGCAAAGGGGAAAAAAAGGTGTAGCAGCAGCAGAGCTGTAGAGGTCCCATATGTATGAGCTTCTACAACACAATTTGCTTTAGGTTTTTATAAAACCCACAAATTTTACAAAGGTCTCCAGATCTTTTGTAAAATTTTGAAGTAAAAAAAAAATATTTCTGTAGAAAACCAGCACTAATGACTATCAGTCCATCCCAGCATTAACCAGTGCAGTGCCAAAACAGTAAGCTGTTAAGTATGCAGTGAAAAGACGGCACAGTGAGGAACTTGGTTTGAATTAAAACGATATTGAATTTTAATCCATAACAATGTTGGGCTTGAATATGCTAAATATCAGACAGAACTACAGCCCAGGAAAGCTGGATGCTGTCTAAGACCTTTATAGACCAAAACCAGCAGTTCTTTGCTGTTTTTCCCAGGAAGCAATGCAGTATTTGGCACTGATAGTTGCCAAACTTAGTTGTTACCTTGCCCACATTATTTTAACGTGGACCAAAGTCCACAAAATTCATTCCTATCACTCCTTTCTCACTGCAGCCACTCACAGTTTCCTCTTTGAACATCTGCTTTGAGAAATCAGTTTTAGAACTCCATGTCCTGCTGCTGTCTGTGAATGCTTTGCCTTGGGCAATTCCTCCTTGTGCTACTGACCTGGCATCTCGTGGAAGGGGACACCAATGTGCCCACGCTCCATGTCCATTGCAAAGAACCTCAAAAGGGTAAAATCCGTGAAAGAGAAGTGCCGAGTTGCCTGCAAGTTTCTGAGAGGAGCTGCTGGTAGTGAGACTTTGAGAGAACAGGCATGGCTTGGGTTCCACCTGGTGGCCAAGAGATCACTTGTGGTAGACAGAGGCTCTGTAGTGACCACCTGGATGGCTACAAGGACTTGCCTAAGCACCCAAGGACCACAGGTCATGCTCTGGCCATGAGGATCTGAGCAGCACTGAGGAGGCAGGGGGAAGCAGCCAGCTCTGCCCTGCAGACTACCTCAGAGTAGGTGAGTGCTGGGCACTGCCACCACCTGTGAGGCACCTTGCTGCAGCTGAGGCAGGGTCACCCTTCTCTCCAATCAGCACATGCTGCCCAGCCCCAGCTAAAACAGACAACTGGGGGTCATTTGTAGCCTCTCTGTCTTGTAGAGCTTTGTTACAGGCTGTCTGGGGGAGAGAGTTATGTTTTGGAGGTTCCCCCCTTGCCAGCATTGCATGGCTTGAGAGCCTGGGGATGGCTCCCTGCAGGGCACTCAGCATCCCAACACAGTGGTGCTCAGCGGCTGCACCAGAGACAGGCGGCCACTGCTGGGTGCACTCGGAACTTCTGCTGCCAAAACGGGTATGTGGCTGCTCTGAGCTCTGACAAATCACTGCATACTCTCGGGTCAATCAGTTCCTGCTCTCAGAACGAACCAGGACATCTCCCAGATGCAGCAGTGGCTTCTCAGCTGGATACTTGACCATCAAATCAGTCACAAGAAGGCAATTGGGCACAGCGACTGGCCCCACGGAGTGCCTGTGTGCTGCTTATTAACTGCAAAAGTGTTCCATCTTGCTAATACATTTGCACTCCCCCCCAAAAGTAGAACCCCAGTGAGTTACTGTCATGGGAAGATTCACCCTCGGGCAGCTCTTGGCAGGATACTTCTGCAAGACTTTCCTGCCAAAGAAAAACAACCACCAGATGTCATTGCAGGATAAATTGTTTAAAAAATTGCTATTCAAAAAGCACAAAGCAAGCTCAGATTATTTCACTGGTTCTTCAGCAGCCCCATGCAGGGCATCACTGGGGCTGTATGTCCTGTTTTCCTTCATACATGAGAGGAACTTGGATCTAAGTTATAAGATTTTTGCAGTAAATTAAACTCAGAGCAACTAGCCACACCCTGTACTTAGCTTGAACTGTATTGATTCTTTATCAGTATAATTTCTTTAAATTCTTTTTTTTTTTCATTTGCATCAGTTACTCTATTAAAACAATACTCCTGTGTATAGACACCTTGATTCACATCTGGATCCTGCCGCGCTTTCAGCACTACTGTGACTCTCAGAAAAAATATGCTGGTGAAAATCAGCGTGATGTGTAACATCCATCCCTTATTCAATAACAAACTCTTGGCCAAAATTAATTTCTTCAAGTGAATGATGATTTTATTCTTCTCAATATTTGAAGATATGACAAGTGACACACTCCTTTTGTCACTGTCAGAGTCATTGCTCTGTGCTGGAAATAATCATAAAAGTTTACCTACTGTCAATCACCTCTTCAATGTCATCTAAACAGGCATACTGGAGACAGTCATTACATAGAGTTTCATAAGTATGAATGAATCTTTCATCATAAGGTCAGTGTGATGGAGCAAAGTCTTTTCTACAATGGGACCACTGCCTTAAAATCTGAAACAAGTTGTTGAAATTGTCAAAGTTAAACCTTTTTATGCATTACATGTTAGCCACATGGCGTGGCAATGATCTCTCCTCATGCATAAAACACGTGGCTCCTTATGTCTCATCCTCCTCCCATGCATGAAGGGTGAAATGCTTCTCTGTGAGCACCACGGATTTTGAAGAAAGGAATACAGCTTTCACCCATCTCCCAGGCTGCTCCTGCAGCAATATGGGGTTGAAGTCCAGTGGGCAGAGAAGGCTAGGCAGCCTTTGGAGACTTGGGTGAGTCATGGTGGCCTTCAGGGCTGTCTTGCAAAGCACAGCTCCGTTGATGTCTCCACAGTGCTGCCTACATTCCTTTTTTTCTTCCTTTTGTTATGGAATTTGGGAGGGGAACCCCAAAAGGGGACCTCATGTTCACCCAGTACAGTCCCTGCTTCAAGAAAATTCCTCATTCATCCCAGCAGAGCCTGCAGGGACCACCTGCATCTATGCAATAGGCACAACATGACCAGAGCACACAAAAGGGGTCCTGTTATAATGCCTGCTCCATCTCCAATAAGATGTCCTTCCCAAACAGCTCATGGTCCTTCCCAAATACCTCCAGCTATTTATTGCCACCCTCCAAACATGTCCCACAGAATCGGAGATGAGGGACACATACTGGATCTCCATCCCTCATGTCCATGTTGTAGTGCACGGACATCAAGCAGCCCTGAGTGGCTGATAGGCTCTAGTCCATTTGCCTTCCAGCTATGCACCCGAGTTTATGCTCCTTTCTGCTGACCCCAACCAGATGGACAGCTGGGTTGAGACAAAAATCACTTTTCTACATACGCTGCAGCTCCGTTCACATCTCAGAACCCCTCTGCCAAGACCTGTACTGCTGCACTCTGTTTCTAGGCTGTGGTTTCCCCAGTAACACAGAAACCTGTTTTATTGTATGAAGTGAATTAGCATACACAATTATAAAATACAAGTGGGGAACATCTCTGCTTTATAAGAGTTTCCTTTATTGGCTTTGCTGGCAATATTCCTGCTTCAAATGGGAGTTTGAATTACTGACCACCAGAGGTCCTCTCCAGACAACATTTCTCTGGTTCTACTCTTTTTCTATCTGTTCCTCTCTTTGTTCAAGGGAAGGAACTGAGAAGCTAGAAACATTATTTTTGGAAGAGAATGAGAATTTTAGTGCTTAGGATCTTCTGCACAGTATTTTGGATTCTTTTGCAGGTTGAAACCTGTCAATAAGCCGAGTGTCAAAGACAGCAATTATCAATATTCATATCCAGTTATATAAAAGAATGGAAAAGTGCTGCTGAAGATGTGTCTGGATATCAGGTCCAATGATTTTCTCTGTGTGTCAGTGGAGGGAGAAGAGTATTTTTACGATGGTACAGTAGCCACATGAGAAGAACAAAGGAAAAAAAAATTCTCTTTGAGCTATTCTTAGAACTGAGTTTGGGGCTTAGGCCAGGTCCTACATGCCGGAGAAGAGAGAAGAGTATTTTTATGATGGTACAGTAGCCACATGAGGAGAACAAAGGAAAAAAAAAATTCTCTTTGAGCTATTCTTAGAACTGAGTTTGGGGCTTAGGCCAGGTCCTACATGCCCAGGAGTCACTCAGATAGATGTCACTTAGGCTGCACATGGCATGTGACAATATTTCCAGTTTGGTTTTGACCTGCAAGTCATAAACACAGCACAGGGTTATTCTCAAGCCAACACGGTCTTTCCCAAGAAATAAAAATGCTTTTGTTTTGAATGTTTCAGGACACATAATTTTCTTTCCCAAAAGTTTCCCAGAAGCCCTGGGACAAGGCTGTGCTTCTCTGTGAATCACATTCTCACTTAGTGTGTACAGAACTCAACAGAGCATTGCAGATATGAGTAAAGCATCTGTCTCCTGAATTCCAAATCTAGACCTGTTAGCGACATGTTGTACATGTGTTGATGCGTGTTGGTTCCTTTTATCAGGAAGCAATATGTTATATACAAATCCTTCTCGCAGCTTATCATATCTGCTAGTGATGTAGGGCAAGGGAATGGTGCCTTTTCTGAAATTTCACAGATGGTAACACACCACAACATTCAAGGAATAAAAATATGTCCTCTCCATTTGAGATGCTTTGGATCTGGTCTGATCTTATGACACTCCTATTTGCATGCCTAAGGTGGGACCAGCTTAGAAATAAATGTTGTGATGAATGAATAATACAGCTAAGATATAATTATACACAGTCAAAGAAAATGAGGGTTGCAAAATTAAACACTGCAAAGTTAGGAGAGATGGCCATAAATCAGCTCTTTCAAATCAAAGTGATAATAGATTGGATGTTAGGAAAAATTTCTTTACTGAAAGAGAGGTGAAACACTGGAACAGGCTGCCCAGGCAGGTGGTGGAGTCTCCATCCCTGGAGGTGTTCAAAAAATGCATAGATGTGGTACTTCAGGACATGGTTTAGTGGTCATGGTAGTGTCGGGTTGATGGTTGGACTTTATGATATTAGGGGTCTTGTCCAGCCTTAATTCCTCTGGTTCTGTGATTCTATGATATGCATCATCATTAATTACATGATCATATACTGTTTCTTCCACTGTTTTATCAGCTGACAGGATGGATGAGGTGCTCTTAGTAGGCAGCAGTTCCATATTGTGGTTTCATTTTTCAGTACGTTGCCCTGTCTATTATTTATTGCAGTGCATTTCTGATTGGTTCTGAGATTAGGGTTATTCCTGTTTCCCCTGAGATCATACAGGGAAAGGACACCTAGAAATCAAACAACTCACTCCTTTCCTACCTTCCCTCTAAAAGCAAATAACCTAACAAACCTAATTCCATGCTGAGAGACTGGACTCTCTTATGTCTCCCAACATTTTTCCATTATTTCCTTATCTGCATATATCTTTATCTAGATCTTGTTTACTGGTTCAGGCTGTAAATGGCTTGGGGATGAAATAACCCTTGTGCTTTGAGCTTTCCAAAAGCAAGCAGCTCTTCAGTGGTATTTGATGCTTAGAATTTTCTCTGCTAACAAGTATTTTGTCTTCCTTCTTCCCAGATATTCTTGAGGCTTTTCAGTGAGCTCAGAGAAGCATAGAGTTGTCAGCAGGATATTACAGTGACGAATGCCTTAGAAAACTCCAAGGCTGATCAGTTTTAATGGAGTCACGCTAAGGTGCAGCAGGCATGGGGAGCCCACATCATTCCAGCATCAAAGAGTATTTCTCAAGGGACACCATCACATCAGCTCAGAATCAACAACCTCATAGGCTGGCACTGTCTCTAGCCTTTTTGGTCTCCCCTTCCTGCAATCATTATGTTTATTCAAATGGATTGCTCAAACTGGAAACAAACTCAAAACCAAACCTCCTAAATCCCCTGCTAAAACCACCACCACCACAACAAAACTCTGCTCCTCTGTGAATAAGGGAGCTTGGGGAGCAGAAATAATAAGCAGCTATCCAGTAGCTCCTGTCTGTAGGGACATATTCACTTAAAGTTGCTGTTGTGAACTAATTGCCTGTGCTGACTCATTCACAGAATCATGCAGGCCACAGACTGTAATTATCATGTCATAATTATCACTTCAATAGCAGAAAGAGAGCACTCTTATCTGATATGATAAAATCGTTCAATTAATTTTAAACAGAGGGAAACACTAGTACATCCTTACAGCCTGGCCACAGAGACAAAGAAAACTGTCAGAATTAGATTATTGATTCCATGTTCTCTTCTGGCTTTATTAATTCTCATTCATGCATTACAGTCACCATTTTTCTTGCACTTAGGAGATTTTAATTCAGCATAATGCAGAAGAAAAAGAGTACGATTAGATATAAATTAGGAAGAGAGAGAGAGAGAGAATGGAAAGAGAGGTGAGCCATGACTAATATTTACAGTGGGGGTACTGCTGACTTCAGCAAGCAGGAATCCACTCCCACTGGGAGCAAAAGGTGGCAAGGTGAAGAGAAGAGAGAAATTGCTTATTGTTGTCAGTGGTAGGGCTTCTGTCTCTCCTTGCAAATCAGAACAGACTGCTGCAAGACGAAGCTATCTGAAGCAAGGGAATTCTACAACAAAATAGAACAAAAGTACCCTTTAATGACAATACTTCCAATTTTTCCAGCTCGATAGCTCTCATAAGCAGTTTCCTTCGGGCTTGTTCCTGTCGTGTGCTCCAGGGGCAAATGCTGTGTAGCATGTCAGAGTGATTCTCTGCAATGTTTCCTGATCAGTCAGTGAGTTCTGTGCTTTTAAACAACACAGTGAGCCTGGGAATCTCATAGGAAACCTAATGTACAGGGCTGTGGTAAACTAATTCTTTTAGTATCAGAAAACTTTCCAATGAGTGCATTGCGTTACCATGGTTGCAAGACATTTCACTATTCCAGAACTATCGCCTGTCAGTACTGCTCAAAAAAATAATAGAAAAGTCTGAAATAAATAGTTCAGGAAGAAATTGGGGTTAAAGAGTTAAGATCGGGGTTAAATTTAGGGTCAGTGATTCTTCTGTTTTCTAATGAGAAAGGCAGAAAAAGCCTTGTGAAAGGGAAGGTGTATTTAAGAAGCACAGCAACCAGAAGATCCCAGGATATATCTGCAGTGCAGATCTTGCCAGCTCCAGGAGGGAGAAACCATGCAGCTGCACAGTGGGGTCTGCTCATGCCCATGCTGTGCTGACACCAGGGCTGCAGTCATCTTGGTGGGCTCCAGGACTTCTGGCAGCACAGAAATGGAGAACTTGTGGGAAGATGGCAGAGGATGGCTGTCTCCTCAGCCTCAAATGCTACAACTGGGGCTACAGAACAGCACGTGTCTGCTTTGCTGGGTAGCCTGTGCTATTGCAAAACCCAAGCTATGGCTGCACTCCCCTGCTAGGCTGGAAGGTTGGACTTCATGAGTGGATGAAAAACTTGCTTGTAGGATAGGGATGAGATTTCAGATACAGATGCCAAGGAAATTTATGTGAAAACTGCACCCACCAGAACACTACCAATTGAGTATGGCCAAATTATATGAGGAGCAAGAGTAAATTGGTTTTGACTAAAAAATCAGAAGTTGTACCCTCAGTCTGCAGTTTCTTCTCTGCAGTATCTCATAGGATAAGTCAAAGCCATCTGAATACCTGTGGCAATCTCTGCTAACCAGGATCTCAGCAGATTTGGGTACAATGGAGTCCAGGAACTCCAGCATTTCTTTCAGGGCAGAATGAACTTTGCAGTGGTTTTTCTTCCTTCAGCAGCCTCACTCTCCACCACAGCACCTTACAATCCTAATTGCAATTACCCTCATAACACATCTTAGGTGGCCTAAAGGTTGTTTTCACAGGCTTCTTCCACAGGCTGTAGAGAGAGCATACAGCAATTAGGCTCTGTAGACAGCCTAGTTAAACATCTGAAGCTTTCTGGGACAGGAGCTAGGTCTGAATGGCCTAACAGAGCATACCTGAACTTCTGTGATAGAGGAATTCTAATTGAGTTTCCCCAAGCTCTCGTAGTTCACTATCATCTCTGTCCTAAAGGTTCACTGGGAGATCTGGTGCTGTTTAAACGTACATAGATACTGTGTATATTCCCTTTTGACACCTGAACTAAATTTTAGGGTGCTGCAGTCAAAAAGGTAAAGAATATTTATCTGAGATAAATCCCCATCTCTTTCTGCTGATGGATAGTCCTGTTCTGGAACATTACACAAAGAATCATAGAACAGTTTGGGTTGGAAGGGACCTTAAAGTTCATCTGCCATGGGCTGGGACACCCCCAACTAGATCAGGTTTCTCAAAGCCTCATTCATCCTGACCTTGAACACTTCCAGGGATGGGGCACACACAAGGTCTTTAGGAAACCTGTTCCACTGCCTCACCAACTTCACAGTGAAGAATTTCTTCCTAACATCTAATCTAAAACTATCACATTCCAGTTTAAAGCCATTACCCTTTGTCCAATCACTTCACGTTGGCAGAAATTCCTCATTGCTCTCCCCTTGGGGGGGAAGTTGACAAACAGCAAGGCCAAGAGCTGCCATCAGCTAGAACACAAGAATGTTGTTTGAAGATGCCACAGATGCCTGCTAGGAGTATAACCAGTGGCACTGAAATTCATTTGGCTGGTTCCCAGCTCACAAGAATTCTTGGTTGCCAGAAGAGTAAAAAATACCCCAATGCTTTTCAGTTTGGACTGGGACCTCTCCAAATTTAGACTATAAGGCAATATCTAGTAAGATTCAGGAAAATAATTTGAAAAGAAGGTTAGAAATTCTGCCCTTTGGCCACCTCAAGAACAAGGCTTCACATCTAGTAGCTGGCCTCATACACAAACTCTTTCCTTGTAATATAAGCTCTGAAAGACTGAGCTCTGCCCTCTATCAGTTGACATTTTTGCACAGCATATCCTCTATTAGAGGTAAAGAACAGAGGTTATATGTTGTAACACAGCATGACAGGACTCAATGTAACTCTTGAAGGTAAAAAGAGTCAGAGTCAGGAGTGTTTGCCGTCATCCAGATTGATGTCAAACAGTTATCCCCAAAGAAATCCTATAAAGCCTTTGTACACAGCATAAAGAGGCAGATATTGATTGTATCCTTTGATCAGCTAAAGAATGAGATAGGTGCTACAGAAAACTGGGAATACATATCCAGAGAAGACAATGCTAGAGTTGTCAGTCAACCAGACCATGGAGCAATTTGCCCTAGAAAAATTTCTGGGCAGTCAGAGAGGACACAGTTAGATCCCAGTCCTTCCTAGTGTTCTCCACTGTGTGACACACTGGTTCCAGTTCCTTTTGTAGGGTGCAATGCCTCTGGAAGCAGTGAGTCTCCTCAGTGGGTAGTGGCCAGGCAACTATGAGTGAAACTTACTACAGCAACCCAAGATGTAGGAAATTCAACACCTCAAAATACTTCATCCCACTCCTCTTCTTGTGCTGCCTACTTGTTTCAAGGGTAAGAAAAAGGGCAGCCTTTGTGGAGATGCTCCATTGTGAAAGCAGGTTCAAGGGAGCACTGATGGCTGCCCAGGAGGTTGTGGCATTCGGTTCACTTGCAGTAACTTGCTCAGTGGATGTAAGTTGACAATACTAACCCAGTGCCCATATTCTGGAGAGAAAGTAACACCGACTTCTGCTTCCCTTTCTGCTCCACACAACAGAGAATGAGTTGCTTATTTTCTCCACGTATATCTCGTACACCCCATGGTGCCAAATTAACTCCCACCCTTCAAAGTGGGCTATTCTTGCTGCAAGTTTTGATTACCGAGATTGCCAGCTTCTCAAAGATAACATCAAAACTTAGAAAAATCTAAATCGTGCTGCCAATTTGATCTAATTCTCTTAGGCCAAACCTAGCAGCTAAAAGCAGCAAGCAGAGATAATAAACATTGTTCCTGCCTAGCTGTAAGAGTCCACCCAATCAATTACTCCTTGGTACATCACTGCTTAGGAGTGAACATCACTTAATTAACATTGTAAGTGCAGTTACAAGGGTATTAATATATTCATAGAAAAATGACATTTTTTTTTCGGAGAGTAGGCATGTAAAATGCATTAATGTATTTATGCACACCTCACTTACATAAAAAGAGCTTAGCGTACCGGTTGATGTTAATAGGAAGCTTCCACTGACTACACTGATGCATAAATTTTTGACACATATGCACCAGTCAGGTAGTGTATTTGCATACTAAGCAGGGAGTTTGAGTTCTAGCTTTCTAGGGCAGAAATTGCTTTTAATTGTGCACGATGCATAGCACAGGGAGGCTGACAGTGCTAATCGAAAGTTAACAAGCAGGAAGGATTTGTTTTTTGAAAGCTGAAATTTCCAAGTAATCCTTTCTATCTAATCCAGCTTGAGCTAAGGAGTGGGAGAAGAGTTGAGACTGGGCTTCTATGACCTCTTCAGAAGGCTGGATTCTGCTGTTCCAGAGAGACAGACATAGATCTGGCCTGGTCAGAGGAATAAACAAGGGGGGGGAAAATTGTACAAAAGCAAACTGGGGAAAAAAGTTTCGTTCTATTTCGTTATGTTGACATTTTTTTGGCTGTCTGCCAGATGCGTGTCAATGCTTCTCTGAGTATTGTTTGGGATTTGCTGGTTTCAGCACTAAAATGAACAGCAATGGAAGCTTTCCGTGTGTTTGAAGATTAATTTCACATAATCACAACAAAGCTGAAGTCAACACGCTGAATTTAATTACTACCCTGACAGCTGGGAGGCAATTAATGTACTTAAAGGTCCAAGTGCTCTCTCACTTGTATTTTTCCCCTTGCCTTATTCCTACTAATTAGAAACATGCTTCAGGGTAAAGCTGACCATGGTGTTAAATTACCACCTTGTCATCAGAACCACAGCAGATTCCCAGTTAGACATCAACTCTTTCACCAGAACAAGGATCAAGGGCATCCCTGAATGGTGTGAGCTGCAGAGTGCTGCTAGCACATCTCTGTCTTACAACATCAAGTCCCACTATATTCATCTTATGGGATGTATAGATGTGGTAGGAATTTTTTATCACCTTATAAATATTCATCTTATGGGATGTATAGATAAAAGAATATGCCACTCTGACTGTGGTAGGAATTTTTTATCACCTTATAACCCTTCAGATTTCTCTATTGGGTAATAAAGTGTGAGACGAGCTTTACAATAGGGCATTAGCGTGCCAGCAGTTTAGTTAGGAATTTAAAGAACACCTCCTGTGAAGCTTAATATATCCCATCTTGCATCTGGAAGGATGAGTATCTCCAGGGAAAGTAAACATTAAAAAATTCCCTGTTGTAATGGCATCATTAAGAGAGAAGATCTAGACACCATGCAGCATCAGGGCCATTACACTTTACTTCAAAACTGGAAAAAAAGGTTGATTCAGCAGAGTATATTTTTTTCTATTCCAAAATCTAAATATTTTATTTTACTTCACTGGACTGATGTAATCATCTTTTTTTTTTTTTTGTCAACACTGAACTGCATTCTCCTATTCCAGCAGCTTTCTCAATGCACTTAAACATGTCTATTTGCTGATAAGCAAGGCACTGTGTTGCAAACCACAGGGGGGTCCATAACATAGAGTTAAATATGCACGTGGTACTGTCCATTGGATAGCCTAAAGAGGACTCAAAACCCCTTTGTGTACAAAAGTGATCCCCCACCACACAATATGACAATGCAGTTTAGGGCTGTATTGAAGAGGTTACTTCAGCTGAATGAGGTATTTCAGTTTGGTTTTCCTCCTTGCAAAAATTATACTTGTCAAAACAGTTAGAGTTTTGAAATTCTTAAAGAGCATAAAATATTCACCTTTAGGGGTTCAGATCAGAAAGCATTCTAGAATTCAGAGTGCAAAATTGTTTGTATTTTTTGAAAACTGCCTTTGAGAGGTCAGTGGAGTACTGCTGGGATTGGAAACCTCTGTGATTTCCTTCTCTGTTGGGATCAGTGGAGAATTAAGCCTTTCTATTGGCAAATCACAGCTACTTGTGCGTGTGCTCAGTCTTATTGCTGTCAGCAGAACACAATCTGGAAAAGAAACTCTGCCCCATAGTTTTGCTTTATGTCTACATTTCAACGAGTACCGGCAATTAATGATCTGTTGGCAAATTAACACTGCACATGGCAATTGACTGTGGTAATGAAGTTATAGAGTCTTCTTTATGGTTTATTAGTACAATAATAAACCACGCTCAGCATGTAATAATGGCACACAGTTAAATTAAAGACTTGCTGATGCCTTATAAACCATTTTGAGAAACATTCTTGTAGCAATCAGTAATAGTCTTCCCGTAAGCACAGCCAGGCTTTGCTCTGTATTCTGCAGATACAATTCTGTCAATATATTTTTTTCTATTACTCTTCCATTACTAACAAAGCAGGTCGGATAGTGGAAAAAAACAAATTGACTGGAACACATACTTCAAGTTGAACTAATTTTTAAGCACTTTGGGTGAAAAATAAGTCTTGGCTTCTTCAGACTGCATCTATTTCTTCTGTTATGATGAAATATAACACTAGAGTTCTTCATCACTTTCCTCTCAGACAGAGCCACCAGCTGAATTTTACAGTGTTTCTCAACACCTGGCAACTTGAATTGACTGTATGGCTTTTTAAAAATTAACAGAAGCTAAATCTACCCTCCCAAGTCAGACAGGTGAAACGTACTGTTACGACCCAAGCATTAAACCGAGCTTCCCTCACACGTTCTACTTCATGTGTGTGACCAAGATCCTTGTTTCAAGATGAGGTCTTATTTCTGACTCCCTGCCTGTTCACTATTTGATCCTAAAAGTGGAGAGGCGTTCACACTGAGCCAGAGCTCTGTGCCTGTGCACCTACTAAGCTCAAACCACCCGGAGAAACCTGGCACCAGAGTACTTTCAGAACTGTTTTACAGCCCCTACTGTAATGTGGGAGCATTATTTCTCTCCTCTTGCAGAAATGGCAAGTACTTTGCTTTATTCAGTGTTGCAATATAGGGTTCATGCTGTGAATGATCAGGCTCTTAGCGGGGCATGTAATGGCAACTGTATGCTGAATTTAACAACAGACAAAAATATCTGGAACTCTCCAGACTTCTCTCTGTAGGAAGCCAAAGGAGTGCTTAGGGCAGCTATTATCTGCTTCTTTCCAGAAAAGCTCCATTTCTTTCCTCCAGGTCCCGCTGTGCACGCTGGCCACTAGAGGCCATCCCAGACCTCCCAACTGCTGGCCCCATTCACAAAAGCCATGCTGAGACCAACGTCCTGGTCTCCCTCAGCCTGATATTGAAGTTGATGGGTTTTTAGGTCAGTCGAGGTTTTCTTTTTTCTGCCTGACAGAATGAATATGGGAATACAAGAGGAAATGCAGTCTTTTCCCTACCTTTTATCTGTCTTGTCTGCTTAAACTGAAAACTCGTTAGGCAATGGATAAGTCTGGTATGAGGTTTGACTGCAGGTCTAGATATTACCCATGTGTCTGATTTGAGGTTTTCTCTTAGTCAAAATACTGAGGTGACATTGTAGTCAGTGCATATAATGCACTGCCCTAACCAGAGCAAAGAGTCCACAATAGAGGAGGACCCTTAAATCAGCATTTGAGATGTTTGCTTGCTGTTGAAGAAGATGCCAGGTCATACCTCTGAGCTGAACAAGAATAGTCTTTGTTGTGTTGATAGAGGTGTGCTTCCAGGGACCCCACAGGGAAATCCACATCTCCCAGCTGTACCCACAAAAGCTGTGATTCCAAGATGAGAGACAGGGGGAATGAGTCTGTCAGAAATCCCTGATACTTTTACATTTTCCTGTTATAAAAGCTAGAGGACAGACAAGAACAAGGTGACCACTGCCTTCTCCTGCAGTGGGACATTCGTATTTCTAAATCAAGGCTGAGCATATGTCATTCTACTTCCAGCCCAGAACAGTGTTCAGTGAACCTTTTTGTGCCTACATGGAACTGCCAGGATCCAAAACTTCTTTTGTGATAGGCATCTATAAATCCTACATCACCTCCTGCTCACCAGCATTTGCAGATTCTCCACCAGGCTGTAGCGGTTTGCAGTAGGTCCATTTTGTTGCCAACTCTCCCTGTGTTTTATCCCTCAGAAAAGCTTAATCAGTATTATATAAGTTTCATACAACAGAATGATTTTCTTCTTGTGAACACTTTTCATAATACTACCCTAAGACTGCTCCCATTAAGTAGCTTAAAATCTTGAGGTCTCCAGGTTAACATAGTCTTAAGACTGACAGCATTTTTTAGGCACCTCTGACACTGTCATTTCCTTGAGTTATCAAAACCCACTTTCTCCCCTGTTCTTACCAGCTCCACAAGGTCTTTCTGAAGCAGTTTAAAGAATACCTGACAGATTCTGCTAAAGCTGAATATCCTCACAGGGGAATGGAGAAGTCAGTGGGGAACCGGAGAGCGTGCAGCCGTGTCCTGCTGTCATGAGGCAGTCTGGTTTAATTTTCATTCAGCTGCTCCTAGCTGGTCACTGCCATGCCTAGCTTCAAAATGCTAATCTAGAGCTTCTCATTAATTAATGAGCTTTGCCCAGTGGGAATCTGCTTACTGGGGGATATCTGTGCCTGAGATGAGCAGCTTCTCTAGAAGTCTAATATCCTCAGCAGAAGATGCTCCGTAAACTCAAATGCTTGCATATGCACTAATTAATATGCAATAAATACATCTAGTAATGCCAGTGTTTAAAGACTGGCTCATAAATGCTGACTGGACTCAAAGAGCTGTAACAATTCGTAATGAGCAATTATGACTGATGACTTTGTTCTTCTTTAGTGTTTTGGAAAATGTCTGTCTAGTGACAGTGTGAAATACAAACGGAGCAGCTCAAACTGCAGTTCCTCTCTCACAGACACCCTATAAATAGGATTTTCTGTTGTAGCCAATTTCACTGGTGTTTTTTGTGGCTTGTACTTGCCCCGGTCTTACTGACACTAATGGGATGATATTTCACAGGTCACTTAGCCACCATCAGGTAGTAACATCCTTCCCTTCCCAGGATGGGAGGAAATTCAGCTGGATTATATTATGTTTCAAATCATATTCTTACTGTCCTAAGAGGCTGTCCAAGCTCTTTCACTCTATTGCTGTAGAAACCACTGTCACACTCTCTCTGATTTTTATAAGGATAAGAGCTACTCTATTTATTTGAGAAGAACCCAAACTCTCATACTAAAATAACTTAGGAAGCACCCAATACCCCTTGTACTTAGAGCAGAGTCCTTGAGGTGTTCAGTGACATCAAACTGGTGAGCTTTGCAATGTCTGCTCAGCAGAGGGAATGGAGTCTGTGTTCCAGGGCAGGAAGCTGGATTAGAGGATTGCTTGAGATCCTTTTAAGTGTGAATCTTTGGGGTCATGTCAAGAACAGATCTGGGTTTTCAGAGGATGTGAATTTAGAGGGTGTTTGGGGTCAGGAATACAAAACTGCGTGTATTTGTAACATGCTTATTTGGAAATAGTCTGTAAGGATTAAGTCTGGGACATTCAGATTTCAAAAGACATCTCTTGTAGAAACCTAGACACTTGTAACTTCTGTTCCTGTTTGAAGGCAGAAAGTAACCAACCTCACTTTCTTAACACAACCTGTACAGTGGACTAGAGACACCTCAAATCTGATTTCAGAACTACTCTGATGTTTGAGATGAAGTTATCTGAAAAGCCACCAAGGTTTTCTGATTATTGATTGCCATGCTTAAAATACAGTGACAGATGCTTGGTGCTAAATCTTATCCCTACTGAGATGGAATGAAAAAAAAAAAATAAATTTGGATGTTAGAAGGGTAACATCAGTAGCATCAGGTCCTCTTCAGTGATCTCAAATCTCAGGCTTCAACCACCTATCACTTTGTAAAACTGATCTGAATCACCTTGCATAATAAATTAAAACACTGGCTTATTTTTGTTGATCACATGCCAATAAATATGCCCCCTGTTACCTCTGGATAATTTCATCTCTATTTTTCCCTACTCAAACTACTTAGACTGCTTATTGCAGAAAAAGAGAGAATGTCTCACACGATGTGTTTGTGGGTTACCTTTGAGTTCAGACTAATTTGCTGTCTGTAGACTGGGACCTTTATAGGTTTTCAGGAGCATCACATAGACTTATTTTGCAGTAAGAGAGAATCAGGTACGTACTGGTGGGGTGATACTGTTCTGTTCCCAACCAGCTTTTAAAAGAGAAAGAAAAAATTAACAGCTTGGAAGTCACTCCTCATCTCCAACCAGCTGAGACTCCTATAATGGCAGCTAGGCTTAGCTCTGACTGCAAATTGATTCTTGATTACCATATCCAGAGAGAGCATTGCTATTCAGGTTACTGATGGTGATAAAGTAGGTCGTTAACAATGAGCCAGGGCAAAGCAAGTGATTTTAGTAGTTGAATGTTATCCTCTCTAAAGAAGTCATAATAATAATGCAATATTATTGAGACTTTCTAGTCTGAGTGCATCTGTCATCTGTCTGCCTAAAACTGATAGGGTAGAGTGCATTTGAATTTCTTCTGCAGGAAAGAAATGATAAAGCTTTATCACTGCTGCTTTTTTTTTTTCCCTTCTTTGCTGCCTGAACATGCCAATAACACATTTTGTCCTTTTTCTTATTTTATTGCTATTTTTTTTCCTCTTGCTACCCACGGGAATTGCTCCACAGGACAACACTGACCTGTTACTACAGATTTACTGGATAAGGTGACACAAATGGAGAGTGACTATGATTACACACAGCTATTCTCATATCAGAAGTAATAGAAGAAGTAGTCATAGTAAAGGCAAATCTTTTTATGCCTGCTTTGGCTTTCTATTCATTTGTCTGTGAGAAATCCACACCAGAAAGTCCTATTCCCAATGTGTATGAAGGTGTTAAATGTTCCTGTTGACAACCCCCATGACCAAAGTGCCAGAAGCACAT